>NW_027729912.1:0-313 GCF_054177405.1 Leptonychotes weddellii | reverse complement strand
CAGTGGGAGCTGTTCCAGGGAAGGACACAGCCTTGGGAGAGTAAGGTGGTGTTGAGACCATATGCATGATACAGGTGACTGAAATCAGTTAAGGTCTCTACTTAAACTAATATTCTGGCAGGCAGGTGCAGAGATCTGTCTTGCAGTTGCCCAAGATAAGCCGCATAAGTTCCCTTGCTTATTAGACCTGCCACCAATCAACCTGGAGTGGTCTGCCTCTTTCTTCAGTCTTTCCTTGTCTCTGTGTACAGGGGCCTATTTGCAAAACACCAACAGTATTGTAATATGTAACTAATGAGGTAGGCAGGAGTCA
>NW_027729911.1:0-313 GCF_054177405.1 Leptonychotes weddellii | reverse complement strand
TGTCTTAAGGACTATAGCTGTGTTTGTCTTACTATTTATGATTCGGCCCAGGCTCTGTGAAGTTAGACGTGAGCTTAGAGAAGATGGAAAGCCGCAAGCCCAGAGGTTATGATCGCTGTGCTCTCGTAACTGGCTTTACTAATATCTTGGCCACCTTGTCGCAGTGTCCTCATCCGCAGACTCCACGTACTTCGAGTCTGGTTTTCTCTGAACCAGTTCCAGGACCTTGCTGGTTCCCTCATCCATGAGCAAAAGGAATCTTTGACACGTACATGTATTTGTAGGAGAGTCGTGTCTTTAAGGGAATGCAACA
>NW_027729910.1:0-313 GCF_054177405.1 Leptonychotes weddellii | reverse complement strand
TAGCTCCACATTGGCTCTGCCCTGGGAGTGGAGCCTGCTTAAGATTCTCTCCCTCTCAAAAAAAAAAAAAAATTCTCATTTCAAAATCTATTTTATTATTTATAAATATTAGAAATGTAAAGTTTAAATGTTGTATATGAATCATGTTTTGATAACTTTGCGGTAAAAAAAGAATTTTCCCATGAGACTTTTTTTTTTTTTATTGTTTTATCTAATTAATACAGATCTATGTATGGGCTTTTATTAGTGTTTTGTGAACATGGTGTTATAAATGTGCTCCTAGGCCCAAATATTTTTATATTAATCAACTCCA
>NW_027729909.1:0-313 GCF_054177405.1 Leptonychotes weddellii | reverse complement strand
AACTTGTGTACACTAAAGTGGCAGGGGCCAGAGCATAAGAGAGGAGTTTAAACAGCTTTAGCTATTAGGTGTTTTACATTTTGTTTCTATTTAAACCTAAAAAAAAACCCTAGGAGGGGCGCCTGGGTGGCTCAGTTGGTTAAGCGACTGCCTTCGGCTCAGGTCATGATCCTGGAGTCCCGGGATCGAGTCCCGCATCAGGCTCCCAGCTCAGCAGGGAGTCTGCTTCTCCCTCTGACCCTCCTCCCTCTCATGCTCTCTGTCTCTCATTCTCTCTCTCTCAAATAAATAAATAAAATCTTTAAAAAAAAAA
>NW_027729908.1:0-313 GCF_054177405.1 Leptonychotes weddellii | reverse complement strand
AATCATGGAACACTACATCAAAAACTAATGATGTAATGTGTGGTGATTAACATAACAATTAAAAAATTAAAATAAAAAAATAAAAAATAAATTTCAGGGCTTATTGCAATATTGTAATGGATTCACTCTTGTATGAAGTGATTGTTCTCAACCTGCTAAAAATCTACCAATACTTATTTCCTTAAGTGCTTACTATGCACCACACAGTTGGCTGGGACCATGAGAAACATGAAGTAATCATTCAAAATAAAGGAGAGGGAGCTCTGATTTAGAGCAGTGTAATTCAGCCTCTCTTGTCCCCTTCACCCATAGC
>NW_027729907.1:0-313 GCF_054177405.1 Leptonychotes weddellii | reverse complement strand
GGCTACATTATAATGGTAATTCTGGCCTCAGAAAGAGTTTGGACATGTGCCTCTCTCTTCAGTTTTGTGGGACAGTTTGAGAAAAGTGAATATCAATTCTTGTTTAAATGTTCGGCAGAACTTACTAGTAAAGTCATCTAGTCCAGTCCTTTTTTTTTATTACTATTATTGAGAAATTTTTAATTGCTGATTCAATCTCGATACCAGTTATAGGTCTGTTCAGACTTACTGTCTATTCATAATTCAATCTTGGTAGGTTTGTTTCTAGGAATTTATCCATTTCTTCTAGTTTATCGAGTGTTATATATAATCA
>NW_027729906.1:0-313 GCF_054177405.1 Leptonychotes weddellii | reverse complement strand
CGTTGACCCCGGTGTGCCTGCAAGTTTAAAGAAAACCACCTAATACGAATGAAAAACTTGGTAGACAATCCGTGGTTCAGCTAAAACAGCCGCTCCTGAGGTTGGAAGCCTTTGGTTATGTGCGTGTGTAAGAGCAACTCAAGGGAGTCCCAAACCTAATTCCTACGGAGCCTCAGGCCACTGCAGAAGGCACCACACGACTCCGCATTTGTTTCTTCAAGCCAGAACGGTGGCCCCACTTTTGCATGGAAGTCTAATCGCTAGCATTCTAACTCAGAGAAACCACAGTGTAGAGACACTGTCCTTAGCTACC
>NW_027729905.1:0-313 GCF_054177405.1 Leptonychotes weddellii | reverse complement strand
GCATTACTTGCTGTGGCACTGAGCCCCTGCTGTGGCACTGAGCACTTGTGGCACGCATCACTTGCTATGGCACTGAACACCTGCTGAGGCATGCATCTCTTGCTGTGGCATGCGTCACTTGCTGTGGCATGCATCACTTGCTGTGGCACGGAGCACTTGCTCAGGCACGCATCACTTGCTGTGGCACGCATCACTTGCTCAGGCACGCATCACTTGCTGTGGCACTGAGCACTTGCTGTGCCACACATCACTTGCTGTGGCACTGAGCACTTGCTGTGGCACACATCACTTGCTGTGGCACTGAGCACTTGCT
>NW_027729904.1:0-313 GCF_054177405.1 Leptonychotes weddellii | reverse complement strand
TGACAACCACCAGCAAGGGAAATGTTAAATAAATCATGATACAGCCATGAAATTACTTGTAACTGTCATGTTTTGGAAAAATTTAACAACAGGAAAACATGCTCACCGTACAGCATCAAGTGATTAAAAAGGAGAATATAAAATTTATTTATGGTATGAACTCAAATATGTTAAAATCACACACACACACACACACACACACACATCTCTAGAAAAAGCCTGATAGTCAACACATAAATGAGTTAGCACTGGTTGTCTCTGGGTGGCAGAAATACAACTTTAATTTTACTCTTTATACCATTAAAATTTCTCT
>NW_027729903.1:0-5020 GCF_054177405.1 Leptonychotes weddellii | reverse complement strand
GTGCTCTGGTAAGCGCTGTGAATTGTGCAAGACTGTTGAATCTCAGATCTGTACCTCTGAAACAAATAATGCAATATATGTTAAGAAAAAAAAAAGAAGAAGAAGAAGGTAGCGGGAGGGGAAGAATGAAGCGGGGGAAATCGGAGGGGTGGACGAACCATGAGAGACGATGGACTCTGAAAAACAAACTGAGGGTTCTGGGGGGGGGGGGGTGGGAGGATGGGTTGGCCTGGTGGTGGGTATTGAGGAGGGCACGTTCTGCATGGAGCACTGGGTGTTATGCACAAACAATGAATCATGGAACACTGCATCTAAAACTAATGATGTAATGTATGGGGATTAACATAAGAATAAAAAAAAAACACTCATGTCAATGCATTATGATCACTTATGTGTTACCCATTAGAAAATGAGTACCTGGGTGTGATCATCTTAGGGCATGCAGTACCTGTTATACTAGTTTTATGTCCATCCCACAGCAGTGGTCTCTTTTGCCCCAATCAGGATGAGGTCTAGAGTGAGATGGAGTGATAATCCCTTCCTCAGCATTGGGTACATGGCCAGAGGATGAGCAGATGACGAACAGCAAGAGCAGAAATAGAGAAATATGTCTATTCGGTCTTTGAAAGCAGAGATGCCTATGGTAAAGTTCAGATCAATGGATCAATAGTTTGCAAAGGACAGGTACAAAGCATGATAGGGTAGGATGCACTGGATTATCAGGCTGGTGGTTGGTGAATGTTTGAGGGCCATTACCCATGTGTGGGGTACTAGGTGTTTCTTTTATCAGCGTGTATGCAGGCATTGCACTTACCATCACAAGATAAGGCTCAGTTAGAATGTACAATGAGTAGTGCATAATACATACTTTGACTGTGTGAATTGGTAGGACAGGTATTATTTCTTTTTTAAAAAATGAATAAATTAGCACTTTATTTTATTCTTTTTTAAAGATTTTATTTATTGACAGAGAGAGACAGCAAGAGCAGATGCACAAGCAGGGGGAGTGGGAGAGGGAGAAGCAGGCTTCCCGCTGAGCAGGGAGCCTGATTCAGGGCTCGATCCCAGGACCCTGGGACCATGACCTGAGCTGAAGACAGACACTTAATGACTGAGCCACCCAGGTGCCCCAAATTAGCACTTTATTAAGGAACTCAAAACCAGGATATGGAAGGGCATGATCTTCTCCAACCCAAGTCTTTATTCAAGCTAGTTCTTTCCATATCATTTGGGACTAAGTTTTGGATTTATTCCAGAGAAAACTCTTGGTTAGATGCAATTCTCTATCATCCTCTGTTCTCACTTCATACTCTTTCCACAAGTATTTCATTATCTTCTTAAATATACCATGGTAGGCACATCTCAAGAATGGTAAGATGTGTTTATGAAAAATCCCAGTCTTACAAAAATTTCACAATAGACACATAAGTATAAAGACACACATTCTGACCTGGAGCCATCTTGCATTAGAATGAATTTTGAACTATTTCCCATTGGCCGATACAGATATGCAATTTCAAAGCCAAGTTGCTTTTGTTTTGTCTACTTGATTTTTCTAAAAGGACCGTTTCTTTCCCATCTGCTTTATTTCTCTTTTATTTTGTTGACTTTAATTCTTTTTTAGTTCTAAGTATCTCCACTAGGAGTGCTTTTTAATTCACTCTGCCCATTTTTTGGAAAAGATGTAGTGATATAATATGACTTACATTAAATTTTAAGAAAGGGAAATTAAACTCCATGTTATTTGCTCAAACTTTTCCTTTTGCCTGAAATGCTGTGCCAATCTAAGACATTTCATAAAATTTCATTCAATTTTTATTCAAATGATTTCTCCTCTTTCCCATTCAAGTAATCTCTACTCCTTTTGTCCAAACCACCAGTTCAGTAGTTTTTACATTGCATTCTGCTAAATCATATATTTATCTGTTTCCCATGTAGACTGTGCTTTCCTTCAAAACATTGTGTCATGGCTTTGTATAGCCAGCACTTACTACATTTGTGTTACATAAATGGATGAGGGTAGCAGTCTCAAGGTATTATTATGAATATAGATGCAAGAAGGAGGATCATTGATGAAAACCAACTAACATCCATAGTGAATTTGTAGGCCATATACAATCACAAGCCATCATTGTTGGGCCTGGGAAAAATAATAAGAACCTGAATGAACACATTGGCTTTCTTCCTGAAGTGATCACCTGCTGATTGCACCATTCTGGAAAAATGAGTTAAAAAAAATCAATTTTGAGTTAATGTGTTGAGGATAGGGGTGGAGAACAATGTTCATCTTAGTCACTAAGGCTGATTGAGGGTGTGATCAGTGCTCACTGCAGAAAATTACTTCAAATTACCTGAAAACTTATTATTATCCAAGCCCAAAATAAGGCCTAGTTTAATGCAATAGGAAGGAAGTACATTTCAAATAGATTCGTTTATCTATCCATCTGCCTCAATCTAATTTATAATTTGCAATTATAAGCATTTCATTAATCAGTTAACAAGGCATATTTATAAGGCACATTAATTCATAGGTTACAACAGTAAACTGACTTATTTTAAAGCCACCCTTGGTATTTTAGCAAGGAAAAGCTAATGCTGTTTATTCCAGTGCTTGGTTTTATATTAAAGTGTTAGATTGGGAATTAGGTTTAAGATGTAAATCAACCATTATGTTAATAAATGCTTTAGTTTATCATTAATAATTTAAAGAGATGAGTTGTTGATTGAGCCTGGATAATATATGATAGATGCAACATGAATATCAACATTTCAAAAATACAGGCAAGAGAAAAACATGATTAAAGAACTAATCTTTCATGTGGCATGTTGGCTTCCTGTCTTTGTTATCTCTGTGAAATGTGATCACAGTATCTTGTTATTTCTGAGAGTCAAGTTTTAAAACACATAATCAGGAGAAGTGATACAATTTTTAAGTTCTCAGAGGCATTTATGGTCAGCTATTCTGTAATATTTAAGTTACTGAATAAGCATTTTGGAAAACATAATGGAATTCTGGTTTCCTGCACTTTTGAATTATAGGTCTAAAGTATGTGACTGAAGGTGAATAATTATCCCAAGCAAATGTATACTTTTTCAATTTAATAACATATAAGCTTTCTTTTCTTGGTCTGAAGGTCTGCTGATAGAATAATTTTGAATCTCTGTATTAGTATACAAGTTTCCTCTTCAAGTTCTCATTTGTTAAATTGAGCCAAAAGCCAGATTTTAATCTCTTGGATGATTTCTATTGTTTCACCTTTCTGAGCCAAAATAGAGTTCTCAGTTACTCTTTTATCTAACCTGACATTGACCATTTTATTATGTGTGAAAAATATTATCAGAGGCATAATCAATGTTTGCTGAAACTCCCATGTCCTAACAGCTAATCCAAAACCTCATGGTTCAGTGGCAAATCTTATCTGATAATTTTAACCCTACTATATTTTAAAGGGGGCCAGAAACATGTAAATCTGATTTTATATTTTCCATCCATCAGTGTTGCATACGATTAGCTTCTTGTGCCTGAAGCTTTAACAAAAAGTATTGATTAGCTTTCAAATAATGCTACTGGTAGTAAAATGTTGAATTTTGCTGCAGGTAAAATGTGTCCTGTCAAATAATAATCAACAGCAAATTCATGTGTGTATTTGAGAAGAGAATTCACATTTGGCAGGTCATAAACAGACATAGACACTAATATTGATTTGAGTATTCTTACTAGTTTTTGAAAACTTACCACACACATTCTGAGAAACACATTGGCTTTGGATATTTATTCACATTAATATTACTATATGCATTCCTTCAATTAAAAGCTGCACTAAAGACAGTTATCATGTTCATTCTGTTCAATTCCCCACCTATGGAAAATGGTCATGTTTTAAAAGCATACTGCACATATTATCAGGTCCATATGGCATCTATGGAAGAATATGAAGACATTGTGTCAGAGGCAACAGTTTCAGTGGGAGGTCACTGGGAAAATAACCCTCACCTGAATCTGGGTTCAAACGATGGAACAGACTGGGAATTGCAGGGATGTCACTTTGCCTCTCTGGGTTTCAGTCCCTACAAAGCGAGGAGTCTGACTAGATTATCTCCAAAGTCATTTCCAGTTCCAGGAAAAAAAAAATTTCAAAACCAATACATTCTAGTTTTCAAGCCATTAGACTCCTCCTCACCTTTTTCTTTTAAATTATTTGGTATGTTTTAGGAACTGCAATGTAATTAGTTGTTTTATTTTTATTTTTATTTATTTTATTTTATTATGTAATTAGTTGTTAAAGTGATTACTGTACTCCCTGGTTGACTTGATTCTGACAATCTATTTCTTTGTGACTTTTCCTTCCTAACATAAGCAAAATATAAGCAGATTCTATGTGTTACAAAAGGGAATGAATATGTGAATAAACTGAACAAAAAGTATCTAGTGCTCATGATTAAGACCTCTTCTAAGAAAGGCAAAGTTGTGCCTTAAGGCTCTGTTTGGATAATCCAGAAATGTGGAGAGTGACGGATAGAGGGAGTATTCAGATAGCTACACAATTAATTCACGTATGATAACCAAGTGGGAACCTTCATTTTTCAAAAAGCTTTGGAGTAAAGGTCTGAATTGCTACCATTTTACCTCTAGAGAACAGAATACTTTCTTAATATTATAAGCTATTTCATTAAATAGTACTTAATACCTACAATAAACTATATTGCAAATGGCTAAGCAAAGAATATAGATTTAGGGCAACTTACGACCTTGTCATTATCAGGTACAAAGGAAGAAAGCAATTTCTTTGTGTATAATTGCATTTAAATTTTATGCCATAACAGTTGAAATGAGACTTGTTAGTCATTTAAAGATTAATTTAATGACACATACTTTGGCTCTTTAAAGAGGCCTAAAGAATATTTTTTTTTTTAAAGATTTTATTTATTTATTTGAGACAGAGAGAATGAGAGAGACAGAGAGCACATGAGAGGGGGGAGGGTCAGAGGGAGAAGCAGGCTCCCCGCCGAGCAGGGAGCC
>NW_027729902.1:0-313 GCF_054177405.1 Leptonychotes weddellii | reverse complement strand
CAAGGGCCACTTCCATCACTGCAGAGAGTTCTGACAGTGCTATGCATGATCTGACAGGTGGGGGATTCAGTCCTTCGCAAATCAGAAACACAACAGCAGTGGAGGTGAAAGGTGTCGCATTTATTACCGAACCAACCTACAGGTGTGGAGGTGTAGTCACAGAGAAAATCATTTCCATGATAAGACAAGTCTACCGCCAGGTAGGAAGGATGTTTACAGAATGATAGAACACATGATCTTCACGCAGCTTAATTAAATATGTGTGCCAGTTAAGTGTGTCATCTCATGATGGGTGACGCCTTACAGACCCAGC
>NW_027729901.1:0-313 GCF_054177405.1 Leptonychotes weddellii | reverse complement strand
GAATGTCAAGTTCTGGAAAGGAGGTTTCCTCTCTCTCTCTCTTTTTTTTAAATTCATTGCTATATTCTCACCACCGAGAATGGTAAATGGGTCAATAAATATTTGTTGAAATGCAGAACGGTCTATAAAGAGTGGAGGAAGGAGAACTCTGAAAGAGACAGGTGTAAGCAGGTCTTTGCTGAGGATGTCATTGACCCGCAAGCTGCTTCAGGGGTGTCTTTAGCAGTCAGCACCCTGACAGAAGACATCAAGGCCAAAATCAAGAACTACCAGATTCCCCTTTTGATAGCCTCTTTCCCAACCTGAACCGAAC
>NW_027729900.1:0-313 GCF_054177405.1 Leptonychotes weddellii | reverse complement strand
GTGCATGTGCACCTTTGGATCACTACACTTGTATCTTTGGGGTAAATACCCAGTAGTGCAATTGATGGGCCATAAGGTAGCTCTATTTTCATCTTTTTGAGGATCCTCCATACTGTTTTCCAGAGTGGCTGCACCAGCTTACATTCCCACCAAAGGTGTAAGAGGGTTCCCCTTTCTCTGCATCCTTGCCAACATCTGTCATTTCCTGACTTGTTAGTTTTAGCCGTTCTGACTGGTGTGAGGTGGTATCTCATTGAGGTTTTGATTTGTATTTCCCTGATGCAGAGTAATGTTGAGCACTTTTTCATGTGTC
>NW_027729899.1:0-313 GCF_054177405.1 Leptonychotes weddellii | reverse complement strand
GGCAGACATTATCAAAAGTGTTTTATTAATGTATTTCAGAGATTCAGAGAAAAAGGATCTGATGCTTAAACAGACACCATAAGTAGGATGAGGAATGATAATGTGAGAAGAACAGAACAGTGGAAAAAGTAGAGATCAAGACAAGATTTGTGCATTTACTGGAAACAAATGTAGATAATAGCATCAGTGAGTCTAGCAATAGGCAATAGATAGTGATTCAAAGAGTTGATATTGGGAGGAGGCTGTCTCCATACCTAGTGTGGGATATGGGGCAAAATCCTTGTGGGGAATGGAGTAAGTGAGCAAGAGACCT
>NW_027729898.1:0-313 GCF_054177405.1 Leptonychotes weddellii | reverse complement strand
TCCTAAGTCCTACTGCTGTTGTAAAGCTTCGCACCACCGACAGTTCTATGTGCTGAGTATTATGCCAACCTTCCTATGAATAATATCCCCTTCCTATTGTGTAATGGCCTCAGGAAGACTTGAAGTAGCATGACAGTAATTCTCAAACTCAGGACCTTTTTATGTTTCACCTAAGTTGTCCACTACTTCCACTCAACTAGAATATAAAATGGGATGATTTGTTCTTTGGGTGCTGAGTTTGGTAAGTTCTCTAGAGATTTTGGATACTAGCCCTTTGTCTGATATGTCATTTGCAAATATCTTCTCCCATTCT
>NW_027729897.1:0-313 GCF_054177405.1 Leptonychotes weddellii | reverse complement strand
CCGGCTCGGCGGGGAGCCTGTTTCTCCCTCTGACCTTCCCCCCTCTCATGCTGTTTCTCTCTCGCTCGCTCTCTAATAAATAAATAAAATAAAAATCTTTAAAAAAAAAAAAAGAAAAAACCTAACCATGCCTCTTGATCATCTGTCCAATTATTCTCCGTATTCCGCTATGATCTTTATAAAACACAAATCAGTAACTGTGCCGTTCCTCTAACTGAAAGCCTTCAGTGGCTCACCACTGCTCTCTGTTACTGGCACAATTCCTAACTCCTGCTTTAACTAATGCACAACCTGCTAATTTAGTCCAGTGTTG
>NW_027729896.1:0-313 GCF_054177405.1 Leptonychotes weddellii | reverse complement strand
ACCCAGCCCCCAGGCTCACACCTGCCCCTACGTGTCCTGAGCTCCGTCCATTCCCCCCAGGGACCTGGCTGCCAGGACTCCCCCCTTGACCCCAGCCACCCCCCACCTTGGTCTGCCCAGAAGGTCCCGCTCACTGGCCTCGGTCCATCCCGGCAAGGTGGACACAGCATGACCCGGACCATCCCGCGTGGCATCGTGCCTGCTCCTGAATCGATGGGGTTTTATTAAAACCGCCTGCCTGCTGCTCGGTTTGGGCGTCCTGCCTCCTAAAACTGTGTCTTGGAGCTGTTTCTCTGTCTGACCTCATAGGCAG
>NW_027729895.1:0-313 GCF_054177405.1 Leptonychotes weddellii | reverse complement strand
CAAAGTTTTATGAATTGAGAAATCTGACTTCCTAATTCTTCCCCTGCCCACTGTCTCCATCTCAATATATATCCTATAGGTAATAACTAAATTACTATTTTTTAAAAAGATTTTATTTATTTGACAGAGCACAAGCAGGGGGAGAGGCAGGCAGAGGCAGAGGGAGAAGCAGGCTCCCCCCTGAGCAAGGAGCCCGATGCAGGGCTCTATCCCAGGACCCTGGGATCATGACCTGAGCTGAAGGCAGACGCCTAATGACTGAGCCACCCAGGCGCCCCTCTATGCAGAATTTAAAACATTTTTTCAAAATTTT
>NW_027729894.1:0-313 GCF_054177405.1 Leptonychotes weddellii | reverse complement strand
TTCCTGGACTCACTCCCATTATGAATTCCAGGGTCTGTTTTGGGAAGTATAAACTAAGACAAGATCTGAGGATTTGTAGCTCATTTTTCATGCCATTTTGATTTATACACATTATTATTGTGTCTCTCTCACCTTCCTCTTTTGTTGTTGGAAGTTTAAATAATTTAAGTGATAAATAATATATAACACTGAAAAAAGAATTGCATAGGACTCCACATACAGACTATGAAAATAACACTCGGAGGCTGTAGGAGGATTGTTTTAATAGTTCTACTGCATCTGTCTCTGTTTTGTAGAAAACATTTTGAAATTG
>NW_027729893.1:0-313 GCF_054177405.1 Leptonychotes weddellii | reverse complement strand
TAAAACAGGCTGGGGCGCCTGGGTGGCTCAGTTGGTTAAGCGACTGCCTTCGGCTCAGGTCATGATCCTGGAGTCCCGGGATCGAGTCCCGCATCGGGCTCCCTGCTCGGCAGGGAGTCTGCTTCTCCCTCTGACCCTCCCCCCTCTCATGTGCTTTCTCTCTCTCAAATAAATAAATAAAATCTTAAAAAAAAAAAAAAAAAAAAAACAGGCTATAACTCCCATTGAATGAGGCATACCAAACCTGAAAGATTGCAGAAGGTTTTCATCAGCGTCTGCTGAAGACCCCCATGCTGGGGGAGCGTCCTGGCTG
>NW_027729892.1:0-5020 GCF_054177405.1 Leptonychotes weddellii | reverse complement strand
TTAGGGTAAGTTGCCTTGATATCAGCCACAAATCTCAAATGGCTTAACCAAAGCCAAAAAGTTTGTGTGTAACAGTATATAGATAGGAAACGAAGTGGGGCAAAATATTACGATCGGTGAACCCAGGTGAAAGATACATGGCATTTGCATTACTGTGTGAAACTTTCTTGAAGGTTTAAAATTTTTCAAAATAAAAACTTGGGGGAAAATGTAGAATAAAATGTAAAATACAAAAAAATGCTGTAACAAAATATAAAGTGCTTATTGACGTCAAGGAAATTAACAATGAAACCCAAGGGATAATGTAAAATGACTTTAAGAGAATACATAATTAAAGAAATTCCGTAAAGAGAAGACTGGAGCATTGACGGAAAACATAGAAGCCTCCCACAGGAATAAGTAAAACTGTCGTTATTCTCAGGTGATATGATTACATATGTACAAATCCAAAAGAATTCACGAACTTTTGGAATTTGCAAGTGAGTTTAGTGAGTTTGCTGAAACCAAAGTCAATATGCAAAAGTCAACTGTATTTCCACCTAAAGAAAGAAAGAAAGAAAATTTAAAGAAAGTCTAAAGGCTGCAGGGGTGGCTGTGCCTATCATCTCTCCTCTTAATTAGCTGACTTGCTTCTATAGAAACGAGGTGCCAAGTGGGAAAAGACTATACACTACTGGTAGCCCCATCAGTAAGTAGCCCCAGCTGCACGTGCCGTGCTAGGCGTGGGGGTGTTGCTGGAGCACATTCATCAGGCCTCATGACTCTGACCTGCGGGAGCAGGCAGGGCTACTGTTCCACAGTGGGGGAGGCAGGACACATGTGCGTGGAGCTTGGATGGTACGCTTTGAGGCCTCTTGGTATGCCTTACCTAACTGTAACTGTGGATGGACTGTACCTCAGCCCTGGCCCGAGGAAGGCACGGTTTCTAGAGGCTCACACGTCTTAGGAAGGAGGGCTTGAGATGCACCACTACTAGGACATCCAGAAGCGATGGCCGAGCGTGAGTGGAATTTCAGTCATGGAGAAGGGAGGTAATGAGTACCAGGTGTGGCCCTGAGACTACTGGCAGCGACAGGAGTTGCAGTTTGCCCCACTAAGCTCACCCAGAATTCTAAGTCTCCCCTGAGGAAGAGAGATGCGCAGGAACCACTGAAGAGCTACTTCCCAAACGTGTGGGGAAGTGGATCCGTGCGGCACAAGGGGCCGACCATGGCAGCCGAGGGGGTGTGCTGCTCAGCTCCCCTTCAAGAGGGAGCCTGTGGTGAGGAGTGCAGTCCGCTGACAGCCTCCAGCTACAGCGTCTTCAAGATCCACAGCCGCATTCGAGCTGGGTATGTGCTCCCTGGGCACTCCCAGTCAGGGAGGGAAGTCAGTAGGGCCACCCAGGGCCCTGTCATCTCTGCCTGCGGTTCTGTATGCGCACCCGTGGGTCCCCAGCGTACTGGCAGAGACTTTCCACAGAGCTGCGTCTCAGTCTGAGGCTCTTCCCGCGCAGATCTCCTCTCTGGCTCTTCTCTTTTCGTATGTGTCAGACCCGGAAGATTTTCCTGACAAGTCCTGCTTCCTTGCTCCTTTATCTTCCACAGGGGCTACCCCTAGTCCATCGCTTGCGCGCCCGGCGATCTTGGTGTTAGATCTACCTTGGGACTCGATCTAGAGACCCAGGGGACCCGAGCTGACACAGCCTCAATTGTGACGCCACAGAAATGCGGCAGTTACCAGGAACCTCACACATAGGTAGTCACTGTTGCATTCCGGAAGGTGTCACTTATTTCTAGATCTCTCCTCCTCATTATGGAAACCTAACTTACAGGCAACAAAGAAGAGTGGAGTATATCAAAGAAGAAAGTCTTAATTTTCTATTATTTTATATTTGGAAAACTTGTAACACAGGTATGGGTGGTTTTCTCCTTCCTCTCTTGAACATACATACCCGCTCCAAAAAGAAAAGAGGACAAGTACTGTCTGAGCTTGCGCACAAGTGGTGTGCTGGGGGGTACCGATCTGTGTTGTGAAAGATCTGATTAGCTGTCCCTTAGAAGCCAGCCACAGAGACCTCTATACTCCCTCGTTTTTGCCAGCCTCTGGGAACCAACTTCAGTATTATCCAGCCAGAACTCACAGACTCAGTGATATTTTTAGGAGGAAAAAGTACTTAATAACAAGACCCTGCTTTTTTAAATAGCATTTTAATTAATGATGAACTCAGAAAGGAAGATTTTACAATTAATTTTCCTCTCAACATCCCTCTCAGTTGTCATGAAACAGCCATAGCAAAATTATTCTCTCTCCTGTATGGAACAAAAACCAAAATACAAAGTTTAATAAGTCTTAGGAAGGCCACAGGGACAGAATGGGAAGTGAATAATAAAAGTCAAATTTCTTCCAGTTCAGTACATTGGCCTCCAAGTGAACATCTCATGGTACCAGCATGTTACAAAGAGACCCTTGAGGTTCCAGATTTCCTCACTTCCCTTGGCCAATGTCTGGTTACAAATGTGTGTGTGTGTGTGTGTGCACGTGCGCGGCGGGGGGTGGGGGTGGTGTGTGTGCTGGCTACTGATAAACTTGATGAGAAAGGAAGATGGCTGGTTGGAAGGTAAGTTCCTACCTGACAGTTTGGTGATTTGTCAAGGTGACACAATCTGACGTAGACAGAGCTGAGGTCTCCTGACTGAACACGGTGCTTTGGCTACTGCCTCTGTTCTAGCTACGTCTGTGTGCTTCTGAGTTGACTCTTTGTGTTCCTGGCTGCCGCCAGGCCCCCACCCATGATTCCACAGGATCTTGACTAACCTGGTCTTCAGCCAGAGGTCTGATTTATCCACTTACTTCTTAACACTTGCTGTATGTGATTTTTTCCAAATGGCTTTGATTTTACCAGCCCTAATATTCTCTGCGAAAGAAGGGTACATTTTTCTAGTAAAAATGTTTTGGTGTACATCATCTTTTATTATAGCCCCCAAATATATATAAATTAAAACAGTAAAGAATGATTCCTTCGTATTTTAAGACACTAAGTCTCCAAAATTAAGGAACCTATTGTGCTTTGCTCTCTCATTTCAAACATTAAAACACACGAAGTAAAACTGCCAACTTCATTTTCAATTTGAAGCATAAATTTAGTAGAATAAATAAAACACTTTCAGAAATCTCAAGTCAGGAATTAACAGGCTAGAGGCTGAACTAATCATCTTGACATGGTTTGATTATCACTTGGCTTATTCTTTTCACTCCGTTACCTTTTTATCAACACACCGAAACGGAACGCAAATTCTACCGTTAGAGTAGGTACGATAGAGCTGCTAAGAGAAGAAACACTTCCAATGATTCTCTATACCCCTGGACATTCGTCCTGCTTTACAGTGTTAATCTCTCATGTCTTGAGCCTCTTACTGAGCAGGGAATGTTTATCTGTGCACAGTCCGTTCCTCTTTGGGCTGGGATTTTCCCTGGGGTCCGAGGTGCCGTCACTGAGCAGTTCTGAGTGTGCTTCGTTCGGCAACTGCAAGACAGACGCATAGACTGCAGCGGGCCAGGACTCCCTGCCCCCCCGGCCCCCCCCGCACCCCCCAGCCTCCGCGGGGCTGACTCAGCGGGCCAGTGGGGCAGCTCAACCCCACACAACACCACAGTGCTGTGCCGTCCTCCCGAACCCTGGCTACTCTCTTCCATAGACATCTGAAATGCAACGTCAACATAAAATCCGGGACTCCCAGCCAAAATTTCAGGAACATGTGTGCTAACTCCAATGTGCGATTTCCCATGAACTCCCTTCTTCTGTAAGCTCCTTGTCAATGCGTGCTCAGTTCTCAGCTATGATTCTGTCCGGGACGTGATAAGCGAATCTCAAACTACAGATAAGAATTGATTTCTAGAATTGGTTTGTGTTCCACCAAGAGACAGAAGCAGTCCTGTTAGAAAACGATTTGCTCTCAAAGAGCCTAATGTTTTTGCACCAGGAAAAGGGCTTTGCTGACTGCTCCGTACGTGCAGGCAGGCTCGAGGCACTGAGTGTTCCTTTATGCATCAGAGTCATAAACAAATAGCAAATTATGCAACAAAGCCTCTTGAGTGTTCGCCTTTCTGTTTCCTGAGCCGGGGAGTGCTTTCTCACACCCTGGGCAGCTCGGGGAGAGAATGGAAAGGCCCTCTGCTGGAAGCACATCAAATGCAGAAACTAGGCCACTCGGTGCCAGAGGGTTCCCAGGCCCCGGCGGCCATCTGAGACCGAACCCGGGCCTTCTGGAGCCACACTGCTAAGGATTCTGCTGATTTTAAAGAGTGATGTGTGGGAATCCGAGCCAGTGTCAGGTGGCCCTCAGACAGGAAGGAGCTGAGGACATTTGTTATCATTTCTCTCTATATTTTGCCGGTTTCCTTGGCAGGCCTGAGGGTTTTGGGGGGCAGTATGGGAATGATCCTGTAAGAATGGCTCTTTGACTTTATTTCTTTCAAACGGTATGACACTTGCTTTGAAATGTAATCGTGCACTCAAAATTGCCACAATAAGCCAACCTCAGCAAAGGTGGATTTTATTCTAAAGGTTATTGTACAACTTTTTAAAATTTGCCTTGGAAAATTGACTAAAAGTCAATTTTCCAAAGTTTTAAACTTTTCCCCTAAAAATAGAGTAGCAGATTCTTTCTTACCTTTGCTCTGCATGGAGCATTCTCAGAGATCATACTCTCACTTTGGACTCCGATGGCTTCTTCTAAAACTACATCAAGGAAGATACAATGGAGAAGACAGAATAACATAAAAATCTTAAAAAAAAAAACCTTTCTGGTATCTTTAGAAATACCTTTAATGAAGAACTGAGAAGTAAATGTAATGTGTTTAAAACATGTCCCTATTAGAATTGCTGCTTTTAACTACTGGGTATTTACCCCAAAGATACAAAAGTAGGGATCTGAAAGGGTACGTGCACCCCGATGTTTATAGCAGCAATGTCCACAATCGCCAAACTGTGGAAAGAGCCAAGATGTCCATCGACAGATGAATGGATAAAGAAGAGGTG
>NW_027729891.1:0-313 GCF_054177405.1 Leptonychotes weddellii | reverse complement strand
TTTAGAGATTTATTTATTTGACAGAGAGAGGGAGAGAGCACAAGTAGGCAGACAGGCAGGCAGGCAGGCAGGCAGGCAGGCAGAGGGAGAGGGAGAGAAGCAGGCTCCCTGATAAGCACGGAGCCCGATGCGGGGCTCAATCCCAGGACGCTGGGATCATGACCTGAGCCAAAGGCGGACACTTAACCGACTGAGCCACTCAGGCGCCCCTCCTATTTTTTTTATTGATGAACATGCAGCCCAGGTAGATTAAGAGCTCTGCCCAAGGCCACGCAGTAAATTAGGGACTAAGTGGAGTCTAAAACTCTATCTG
>NW_027729890.1:0-313 GCF_054177405.1 Leptonychotes weddellii | reverse complement strand
TAGCCCCTTGTGTGGAAGAGCTCATGGAAATTTTCATTCTGTTCCATGAAAATCCATTGCTCTTCCTTGCATTTTGAATGAATCTATTGTCATGATTATGTAACATCATTCCCAGTTTGGGAAAGGGAGCAGAAAGCTTCCAGGACTACCCTAGAAGATCCCCATCTCTGCTGTAGCCAGAGACAAAGACTGCTGACCCCGAACCCAAAGTTTAAACTTGCATGTGGAAGATTCCTGCACACATTGGGTTCCAGCCTGCTCTGGTTTTTATTTTGATGAAAGGGCGTTAATAGGAAAGACTGAGCCCCTGAAA
>NW_027729889.1:0-313 GCF_054177405.1 Leptonychotes weddellii | reverse complement strand
CCGTCTATCTTCCCGAATATTGCCTCAGATTCACTTCTCCGCACGTCCTACCTTCCAGAAAGTGGTCGCTTTTCTGTTCAGAGAGTTGTTGCTGTTCTTTTCTTCGATCTCCTATTGAGTTCGTAGGTGTTCAGAATGGTTTGATCCCTATCTAGCTGAATTCCTGGGACCAGAAGAAATTTAGGTCTCCTACTCCTCCGCCATCTTGCTCCTCCTCCCATTAAAGAGATTCTTAATACAAAGTCAGAATATTTGTAAATAAAGAGATTGGGCAAGATATACCTACAAGTACAAATCAAAAGAAAGAAATTTA
>NW_027729888.1:0-313 GCF_054177405.1 Leptonychotes weddellii | reverse complement strand
CACCTCTCAACTGCCTCCCCATGGAGGAGAAGGAGCACAGAGGAATTACAAAGGAGCAGGGGCAAACTTTTGGGAGTGATGAGTGTGTTTACTATCGTACTGTGCTGATGGGTTTCACTGTGTTTACCTATGTCAACTATCAACAAACTGTATTCTTGAAAAAGATGTTGTGATCATATATACATTATATAACACTGAAGCTGTAGGAAAAATCTAATACGCAAATCTTAAGAGATTTTATTTTGCCTACAAACACATGGCAAATAAATTTTCTATAGCTAACAGAACTTAAGAATTTATAAGCCAACATAAA
>NW_027729887.1:0-313 GCF_054177405.1 Leptonychotes weddellii | reverse complement strand
CTTAGGTCACCCCTGCTCATTCATCAGGTATCCTGTGACTTGATTTTACGTATCACCACCTTTATTTACTCTCTCCAGAAAATAACATTACCCTGCCTCTACCTAGGTAGAGTAGTAGAGTAGTAGAGTAAGCACTCTACTAAAGTGCTTACAATGGGATGAACTCCGATAATTAATGAGATTTTGTGTTCACCTTCAGTGATTTGGTTTACAATGGCACCTGGGACTATGGCATAAAAGAAGGGTAATGATTATTATTGCCATCACAGAACGTCAGAATGGAAGTAACTAATCACAGTTATAAAGTTAGGGT
>NW_027729886.1:0-313 GCF_054177405.1 Leptonychotes weddellii | reverse complement strand
TGTTGCTATTCCTTTCTTCGATCTCCTGTTGAGTTTGTAGGTGATCAGAATGGTTCAATTCCTATCCAGCTGAATTCCTGAGAGGAGACGAAATCCAGGTCTCCTACTCCTCCACCATTTTGCTCCGCCCCCTCCTATAATACTGTATTTTTTGAAGTTTCTTTGGGATGGTGGGCGATATAGGCTTCCAACTCTGTATGAGCCACCAGTCCTCAGAGGGGTAAGAGTCCTGCTCTTTGACACGTCTTCTGATAATTAGAATCAGCCTGACAACTCCAGAAATTTCCCCCAAACACTGCTGAACACAAACCTC
>NW_027729885.1:0-313 GCF_054177405.1 Leptonychotes weddellii | reverse complement strand
CAGCATTTAATTTTAAGTTGAATCACAAAGGCATTGACCTAAGGCTCCATAAATTCTCTTCAACTGGTAACAGTTTTAGTCTCAGAATGGTGATTAAAACATTCTTATAAGCATGAATACCGTTCTTTTGAAATGTGTGTTCTCCACTGTGTTCATGCTGAGGTATTTAAGACAAGACTGAATGGGAGATGGTACCTGTGGCCCATTTTATCATCTGCCCATTGCACACCATCTTTAATGATTCTATCACAAAAAGAAGCAGTTTTGTAGGACTGATGACACAGAGAGATGATGAACAAAAACCAGATCAGCA
>NW_027729884.1:0-313 GCF_054177405.1 Leptonychotes weddellii | reverse complement strand
GGGTATTGAGGAGGGCACATTCTGCATGGAGTACTGGGTTTTATACACAAACAACGAATCATGGAACACTACATCTAAAACTAATGATGTAATGTAGGGGATTAACATAAGAATAAAAAAAAAAGAATAACCATTTCTAATCTGTAGTAACTAGGCTTGATATTCTGTTAATAGGGCTGAATTCGGGGTACTGTGACCTCTGCACCTGCCCAAGACCTTATGCTTAGAAGGGCCCCTGCTTGCTTTAATGCTCTGCTGTAATTGTCTTGAAATTTTGCCCTGGGCCCACATATTATGTAGTCAGACTAATAAG
>NW_027729883.1:0-313 GCF_054177405.1 Leptonychotes weddellii | reverse complement strand
GGAGGAATTCCTAAATAATCAAGTTGTTTGAATTCTATCCAGTTTTTGATATAGTCTTTTTTTGCAGCTCTTTGATAAAATTTAAGTTCTGAAAATAAAGGGCCATTTTCTTGATATTCCACTTTTGCTACATGTCTTGCATCTTTATCTGGTTTATTTGTGGAGAAAGCTAAATATATCAGTCCAAATCCTCCAGAGCCAATCATTTTGCCTAGCATCCATTGCTTTCCTTCCATATCATCCAGAACCTTGCCTTCTGGAAGTGGAACAGGAAGTTTGTATTTCTCATTTCTTCTTGGTGGCATCACTTCCC
>NW_027729882.1:0-313 GCF_054177405.1 Leptonychotes weddellii | reverse complement strand
TCTTCTCCGACACCCTACAGTCAGCTTCTACCAACCGAAGTGCCTGCTCAGCTTCGGGAAATAATGAGCAAATGCCTCGCATCCTTTGAGCCCTGCTTCTACCGGACGGGTGGTGATCAGACCTCTAGCCTTGAGAAGCAACGCAGGAGGGTGAGGTGTTTCCAGGACAGGGTAGCCTGAACGCAAGAAAAATTACAGGTGGCAGAGCAAGGCGGGTCCGGCTGAGAATGGGGTGCAGGGCAAATTCAATAGCACAGTAAACAGAACAATTGAGGGTAAGAAAAACAGCTGAGTATTAAAGTTGAAACAAACT
>NW_027729881.1:0-5021 GCF_054177405.1 Leptonychotes weddellii | reverse complement strand
GGAGTGGGGGGTAGGGTGGGAGGGATGGAGTGGCTGGGTGATAGACACTGGGGACGGTATGTCCTCTGGTTAGCGCTGTGAATCGTGCAAGACTGTTGAATCTCAGATTTGTACGTCTGAAACAAATAATGCAATATATGTTAAGAAAAAAAAAAAGAAGATAGCAGGAGGGGAAGAATGAAGGGGGGGAAATCGGAGGGGGAGACGAACCATGAGAGATGATGGACTCTGAAAAACAAACTGAGGGTTCTAGAGGGGAGGGGGGTGGGAGAATGGGTTAGTCTGGTGATGGGTATTAAAGAGGGCACGTTCTGCATGGAGCACTGGGTGTTATGCACAAACAATGAATCATGGAACACTACATCTAAAACGAATGATGTAATGTATGGTGATTAGCATAACAATACAAATTTTTTTAAAAAAAGAAAGAAATTAGAGCCTTTGTGAACAAATGTTCCAGAAAGAAGTCTCTGCTACTTTTTCATATAACACCAAAAGACACCTAGCCTAGGGCCGAAAGGGAGAGGTACAAAAACACCCTCTGTGGCATGTTCCTCCTCACTCATGGCGGGTTGTGCCTCTGAAATTTTGCAGTTGCTGTGAAACTCCTGTCATTGTTAAAGTTGACTCTTGCAAAACAATGTGATGATCATCACAGTGCTGTCTCTGAGTGCAAGATCATTTATGTACCCCCTTTGTGGAATATGTTCTTCCCTTGACAGGTGCTTGAAAAGAGAATCTGTATCATTTCATTCAGCCGATCTCAGAGGAGAACTGAGCTCTGCCTGACTGCAAAGCTGGCTTTGCATTCATAGCCTGAACAAGCAATAGCTATCTCTATTATCAGCCTGGCAGGAACAGGTAGTATGTTACCTTCCTTGGCTAGAAAATTCTTCTCATCCGAAATGGGATGCTGCACATCTTTTCATGAGAATAACTGGACATTGCTGGCCACAAATCCAAGGAGCATGTTAAATATAGTAGTGAAAATCCTCTAAGAAAGTTTGATTCAGGAGTAAGGGCTTGGTAGTTCTCCTGGTGAGAACCTTTCTAGCAAGGTTCTAGCAAGGAAATCTAGCAAGGAAAGGATTCCCCAGAAACAATCAATAACCAGTTTTTTTCTGTTCTCCCCTCTATTGAAGGCCCTTCTCTTAAATTCTTAGTCCTGCTCCTTTTTCCCTTTTATTTAATCTAGATCCATATTTTTCAAACTGTGTCCCATTTACAGCAGAATCACCTAGAGAGAGCATGGACAAATCTTTCAGACTTACTTAGACTTTCCAAGGTAGGGCAGAGGAATCCTTATTTTCAACAAAATCTATGGGAGATTCTTTGTGCCCTAACATTTAAGCACCACTTGCTGAGAATGACAAGCTATGGTAAGATTTCTCCAATGAGAATTCATAAATATATCCCAGTAGAAAATCACATAATATTTAGGTTTTATGTGATTTATTTTAATCATTCAAATATTACATTGTTTCAGCTAAAACTTTTTGAACATGACAGAGAGATGTATTCCCATTTAGATTCGAAAAGGCATGAAAAGTATAATGGCAATCATTTTGTGTACCATGCCTTTCCATATGTGAACAGCAGAGCAGATGGGCCATTGATCTTGGCCACAGCTGATAACACTAGAACCATGTGACCTAAGTTGAGCCAGATACTCTGTTTTACAAAACTGAAATTAGGGCACAGAACAGGAATTAGGAGGTTATGCAGATCTAGGGCTGTGGCTGGCGTTGCAATTGTAGCTATCATCTTGCTCTAATGGCAAAAGTAGGGGAAATGTCAGCAGAAGGAAGACAGAATGAAGTTGACATGCATGCGTGAAGGGAGGGGAGGCACTAGGCTTTCAGGGAGAATGATGGAGGAAATTTAGTTACTAGTTGTGCAATTCTAGGTAACAGCTCCTATTGGGAATGCACAGTATTTTCTGGTAAAGAAATGACATTTAATTTTTGTACTCTTGTCATCCTTGTAACCAAGGTTATTGTTAATAAATGTGCAGAATTTAGTCAGTGATGAATGAGGTAGGGAGGATGGAGGATCATCACTTTTCATTGAGTGTTTTTACTCAATGGTGTGTGCCAGGATACAGGTCAGCCTGACATATATTTAAATGTTCTACTAAATAATTTGCTTCTATCCTGTGTTCTGGTCTGGTTTCTCCTGTGGTATTATCTGACAACACTAATTCTCTTAAAAGTAGATTTGCAGTCAGGGACCAGAGCAAGTGGACATAACCTTTGGCTTCCTGAGTTTATGGCATTATCACCAAAAGGAAAATGACTCACAGGAAACGTTTGTCACTAACAAGATTAAACAATTTAATAAACATTCTTGAGTATGTTTTACGTACCAAGACAACTTCATTATACAGATTTACCTGAAATAAGTTATCTTTTGTATGCTTCTAGATAAAATCACAAAACAATACCCCATAACTCAGTGTAGTGTGAATCATGTGGATCTACAAGAAGTAGAGCCCTTGGGGAAAAAAAAAGTTCATTGGAAAGGAAAACCCTGAGATGCCAGAATGGCTAGAAAAGTCATCTCTGGTCTCTCTTAATTCTGTATCAGGAAATCTCCTGTCTAAATACTGTCTGCAGCATTTTAGAAAAAAAAAAAAAAAAACATGAAAGAGAAGTCTATTCAAACGCCAACATCAAGCATGATGAAATTTAATAAGCCTAAAATAATATGGAAGCTAAAAGGCCTTTTCCATTGCTCTACCCCAGCCAAATGCCCATTATTTTCAGTTATTTGGGCAACACCAATTCAATGTTTGTTCTCCTGGAAGAACTTCAGACAAGATCTTGGGTTGGAGATGGTCAGAAGATAAAGGAAATTTTTCATTAGTTCTTCACACACACACACACACACACTCACAGAGTCATCAACTTCCAGAATACACATTTGTTTTCAGAATGAAGAGATGGTTGTCTTAATTAGCCTCACACCTAGAGTGATACCCTTCTTTGAATTAAAATTGCGTAAAAATAGACACCACAACAGGACCCAGTTATTGCATAATTGGCATGAGGTTTAAATTGCTTGGGGAACATTAACTGATCTGTCTCCAGAGTTGGTCTGAAGAAAGATGTGGATTTCTGATGCTTATCATGAGAACTGCCTGATGTTCTTGTCAAATCCAGTGCAGAGACAGTTAGCATTTCTCACTCTGGGGCACACAGGGTCTTCTAATGATGCTTCTCCTACATTATTTGAAAAGGGCATCCTCCCGTATGTCCTCTGGTTTATCCTCCAGGAAACAAGGTCTCGCATTTTTAAAAGTATGTTTCCTTATGACTCAATCTAAGTGTTTTGGGGATGCCTAGTACTGATTCTTCTAGATAGGACTAACACGCATTTCTCAAATACTGTTCAGTGAGAGGCTCTGCTGAAAGAGAATTCTGTACAGAGGTAATTTTGGAAAGTCCTGGAAACTCTTTGGGGATCACTCTATGCTTCCTACTCTGTAAAGTCCATGGGGTCAGGGACCATGTCTTTCATAGTCATACTATATCCTTGTGTTCAGTATAAGATTGGAATGTTCGTTGAAAACACTGATTAGATGGAATAGTAAAGGCTCTGAGGAATCCTTCAATAAGGAAACCCGTTTACCTTTATTTAACCTACTATTTCCCCCAAAGGTTTAACCACATAATTCTTCTGTTTTTAAGGTAGCATCATATTATATCCACAGAACAAAATTTGGCAAATGGTGGCCTCCATCATTGTCCCTCTGTTCTCTTCTAAGGTTTACCTTATCCGTTCAATAAAGAATTAAAAATATGTATAACTCAGCCATTATCTAAAAAGATCCATCTACACATCATTTTATATTTTAAAGGTTAGGAAAAAGGAAACAATGGGAGGAAGAATTTAAAATGGATTAAGTCCTCATACCCCAGGATCAGCTATGCCACACATCCAAGACTTTGACAATTTTCATGTACAGTCAAACATAGAAACTTGAGTAATCTGCACATCCAGCTTAAAAACAAAATACAGCCATGGAAAGCTGCTCAGAATCTTACAGGCTTCTGTCATCCTCTCCAACTCTCTTTGTGCTACTTCTCCCTCGCTGTGGGGTTTGGCTCACACTGACTTCCTTTGGTTCCACCAGCATGTTATGCTCCTTCTCACTTTGGCAGCTTCACACAATACTGCTTAAAAACAATTCTCCTTTTCCTTATTCACTTAATCTTCCCTTAACTTTCATATATGGGTTCAAGCATAATTTATATTTCAGGAACGCATTCCTGAGTCTGTAACCTCATCACCTCCTCAGCTTCTCCATTGTAGGATTCATCACGATTTTAATCAGATAATTAGGTAATGAGTTGCTTAATATCCATCTCCTCTATACACCTGAGGCTCCATGAGACAGGGACAATGCTGGTCTTGGCTCAGTGCTACCTAAAATCATGTGCTTGGGAGCTCAATAAATATTTGTCAGATTAATTCAGACTTTATTTTACAACTAAATAGGGTTCAGAAAACTTCATAGAACACATATTAGCAAACACTTTTTTTCCTCTAACAGGACATTGTTCTTACTAAAAGAGCAGTCAAATATAACTGTAGAAACTATTTGAGTATTTAAGTAAATTATGAGTGTTAGTTTTGTACAACCAAAATGGAGATTCAGTTCATTTGTACCTCTTATTCACCAATGAAAATTGCTCTTTTCTTGACTTACATATCTCTGGCCAGCATTAGTTATTAAATACTTGTATTTAATTCAACTGCAAGGCCTACTATGTGGTCCATGCTGAGAATAATGAAAAGGCTAATGTTAGTGGTCCCCTTCCTCAAGGAATAAGTAATCTAGCTGAAATGGAAGAGTCCTCAAAAATTAGGGCTGATTAATGTCCACAATAGCCAAACTGTGGAAAGAGCCAAGATGTCCATCGACAGATGACTGGATAAAGAAGATGTAGTATATATATACAATGGAATATTATGCAGCCATCAAAAGGAATGAGATCTTGCCATTTGCAACGACGTGG
>NW_027729880.1:0-313 GCF_054177405.1 Leptonychotes weddellii | reverse complement strand
CAACATGCAATTCTATTTTCACAAATTTATGCCTTTGAACATGCTGTGACTTCCCTCTGAAATGTCCTTTTCCCCATGTCTACCAAGTAAACACCTTTCTCTTTCAATTCCCACTTCAGATATAACCCTGTGGCTCCAACTCAGAAAAACATAACCTATCCTTTGGGTGTGTGCATGTGCGTGCGTCTGTATATAATATGTATATTTAATTGAAAATATATTACATTTTAAAAAGTTTTGAGATTTCCTTAGGAAATATATACAACATGATACAAATAAATCAATGGGAAAATGTATTAAAAGACACCTAAGA
>NW_027729879.1:0-313 GCF_054177405.1 Leptonychotes weddellii | reverse complement strand
GTCCTGCTTACTCTGGTCTCACACACAACCACGTCACTAGCTTTCCTCTCTCTCACACACACACAAACGTGATGGTCTCTCACACTCCACATTCACACACAAAAACACACACATTCTTTTTTTTTTTTTTAAGATTTTATTTATTTATTCATGAGAGACAGAGAGAGAGAGAGAGAAGCAGAGGGAGAAGCAGGCTCCCTGCTGAGCAGGGAGCCCGATGCGGGGCTCGATCTCAGGACCCTGCGATCATGACCTGAGCCGAAGGCAGACGCTTAACCGTCTGAGCCACCCAGGCGCCCAAAAACACACACAT
>NW_027729878.1:0-313 GCF_054177405.1 Leptonychotes weddellii | reverse complement strand
CACTATTTTCCTCCTAGGGTTTCTTCTCACCCGTGAATGATCCCATGAGATCTTAATTTAAAGAGCCAGCCTTACTTTTAAGTACTTTGTGATGATAGAGTCAAGGATAATATGACCGGTCTCCCATTGGCCTGTCTTTCAGCCACTTTGTTTTGGTCTGTACTGCAGTGTTGCTTGTTCCAAACAAGACCTACTATCCCTAAGGTGATTATTGGTCAAGATCTCTGCAAAGCCTGCGGTAGTTCTGACATAAAGGAAGAGCGAGCTTGAATCCGGAGGAAGTCCACCACGCTGGGAAGGCAGGATGAGGGGG
>NW_027729877.1:0-313 GCF_054177405.1 Leptonychotes weddellii | reverse complement strand
TTGCATAATCAAAATCTTCCAAGCCCTGTACCAGGTATTCAAATAAGACATTCCAGAAAGTTACAAAGAGGCACTAGTGTTTTCAAGTAGTGACCATAGAGTTAGCAGGTGAACGGGGGAATTCCTTGAAGACGCCAGAGATTGGGATCACAGATTGTCTCACAGGTTCATTTGTTGGTGGAATCCATGTAGTTATATACAAGCTGTGAATCTGGGAAACAGTTGACCACCAGTTGGGTAGCGATTAAAATAGAGAGCATATCGGTCTTGGCTTTAGTGCCTAAAGCACTAATATATACACTGTGTGTGTATA
>NW_027729876.1:0-313 GCF_054177405.1 Leptonychotes weddellii | reverse complement strand
GCATTACTTGCTGTGGCACTGAGCCCCTGCTGTGGCACTGAGCACTTGTGGCACGCATCACTTGCTATGGCACTGAACACCTGCTGAGGCATGCATCTCTTGCTGTGGCATGCGTCACTTGCTGTGGCATGCATCACTTGCTGTGGCACGGAGCACTTGCTCAGGCACGCATCACTTGCTGTGGCACGCATCACTTGCTGTGGCACTGAGCACTTGCTGTGCCACGCATCACTTGCTGTGGCACGCATCACTTGCTGTGGCACACGTCACTTGCTGTGGCACTGAGCACTTGCTCAGGCACACATCACTTGCT
>NW_027729875.1:0-313 GCF_054177405.1 Leptonychotes weddellii | reverse complement strand
TGACTACAGAGTAAGGGGTAAAGGGCAGGACTCCAGCCCAAACTTTCATGGGCTTGGGAACAAGGTGCGTAAATCCACACCTGCTGGACCAAGACTTGGCTGGGTTTCAGAATGTCCCCAGGGGAGCCTGCATTGGCTGAGGGGGCCCCACAGTTGGGGCATCTGTGGCACAAGAAGGCTAGGAGGAATCGGGAGGCTGGCCGGGGTGGGGGAATCAGTCCCACACCCTCTGCACTTATCTAACCCAGGCCTAACAGGCTTGCAAGTCAGTCTGCCTTTACAATGATGAAGCTCCTGGCCTGAGTAGTGGGCC
>NW_027729874.1:0-313 GCF_054177405.1 Leptonychotes weddellii | reverse complement strand
CTACAAGAGAAAAAGCAGAAAGGAACTAAAGATGTTTGTTCATCATTCCCTGTCAAGTGGCCCACCAGGGTCCTCTGGAATCACAGCAGGGCCAGCATTATAATTGTGGACACAATGTATCATGTCATCACAGGTAATCTGCAATCTCTTAGCAACTCCAGAAGAGATGAGGGACAATGAAAAAAACGGCCCCTAAGCTCTTCTACCAATTGGCCATTTTTGATATATTAAAAAATAAGAAAAAGTGAGAAAAGTAACATTATAGCCAAATAATTATTGTATAGTAATAATAATTTAAAAACTGTTCCATGGG
>NW_027729873.1:0-313 GCF_054177405.1 Leptonychotes weddellii | reverse complement strand
TAATTAATGATTTTCTCAGAAAAAGAAGATGGCGGAAGAGTAGGGGACCCTATTCCAACCAGTCCCCGGAATTGAGCTGGGTATCTACCACACCACTCTGAACACCCACGAAATCAGCCTGAGATGTAGGAAGATAGATCTGGATCTCTACAAACAGAATATCACAGGCAGTTGGTTTTGAGGTATGAAGCGGGGAGCCGTGCTTCCTCAGGCACTATTAGAAGATAAATGGCAGGGGGAGGGAGCGGTTGGGATCCTGCACTGTTGGTGAGCGATAGCCTCCCACGCTGGGGACAGGGCACAGACTCGCAGA
>NW_027729872.1:0-313 GCF_054177405.1 Leptonychotes weddellii | reverse complement strand
GAAGCTGTGTTTAACAATGAAGTTCTGATCGCAGGGATTTATCCAGGGAGTAGTTCTAGAAATAGAGAGGCAGGGAATCCTGGCGCAGGATTCTGCCTTTCCGAAACTTTCGTACCACCCCTGCACATAATATGCACCCGAGGCCCATGGGGGCAATCCCAAGACGGCAAGACCCACTTGTGGACAAATTCTAAAATGTCGCTGATGTCCATGTCTGTGGCAAAACCCCCAGTGACGCAACACAACACACACAGAGATCACCACGTGTCGGGAGGGGACGGTCACTCCCCTCACGCCCTCAGTTACGAAGGGA
>NW_027729871.1:0-313 GCF_054177405.1 Leptonychotes weddellii | reverse complement strand
GGAAATCCAAAGGGGGAGAAATCAGAGAGGGAGACAAACCATGAGAGACTATGGACTCCGGGAAACAAACTGAGGGTTTCAGAAGGGAGGGAAGTGGGAGGATGACGTAGCTCAGTGATGGGTATCAAGGAGGGCATATGTGATGAGCATTGGATGTTATACACAACTAATGAATTGTTGAACACTACATCAAAAACTACTGATGTACTATATGTTGGCTAACTGAAAATAATTTTTTAAAAATAGAAAAAATATATTATGTAATATTATTTAATACTAAATTTTACATTTGTGTATGTAAAAAAGAAATGTG
>NW_027729870.1:0-5021 GCF_054177405.1 Leptonychotes weddellii | reverse complement strand
TCCTGCCTCGCCACGCCCTTGGCTACAGAGCCACTCCCCGCCATGCCCTTCACCACAGAGCCACGCCCCCGCCCTCCCCGCCACGCCCTTCACGGAGCCGCGCTCCTGCCACGCCCTGCCCTTGGCTACAGAGCCGCGCCCCACCACGCCCTTCACCACAGAGCCACGCCCCCGCCCTCCCCACCATGCCCTTCACCACAGAGCCGTGCCCAACACTATCTGCCACGCCCTTCACCACGGGGCCACACCCTGCCCAGCCCAGCTGCAGAGCCCTGGCCTGCCTCCTCTCTGTCGGGCCTCCTGGCACCCCTCACCCTGTACCTGTTCCGATTGCAGTTCAACAGCATGATCCTTTACTGTGTGCCCAAACTGCGGCTCATGGGCCAGAAGTTCAGTGTCCGGGAGAAAATGGACATTTCGGGCCTCCAGGTGGGTGAGCCCTTCCCTGTCACCTGCTCCCCTGGCAGGGCGCTGGACAGGGTGGGGACACTGAGCTCTGGCTGCTGGAGGGTGGTCACCACTGTGCACCTGGCCTGCCACCCACTTTTCGAGCTTCGGTTCTGTCTGTGACACACATGTGGCCTGAGCATTTCTGAGTGCCACTCAGCCTGGCATTGTGCATGACGTGAGCAGGATCCTGTCCTTCTGCTTGGCCTCCCTGCCCGGGTGCCACTGCCCTGTGCTTGCAGGACAAAGGACAGCACTGGAGTCTGGGCCAACCTCTGTTCCTATGAGGTGGGTGCTTAGAGCCCCATTTACAAACCAGAAGGCGAAGCTTGGGGTGAAAGCGGACGGGGTGCCCTCCCTGCCCAGTTCCTGGTCCCCTGGTCCATGCGCTCTCCTCTCCTGGGCCATCTTGGAGTCCAGATGAGGTTCTGCAGGCCCAGGGTCCAGGTGACGTGTTGTCCTTGCCATCCCTTGTTTCCTGAGCCTCTCAGTGTCTCCTGCACAGGGTCCACAGAGCTGGAATCTGCCCCCTCTCCTGTAGGGAGGGCTCTGAATTAACCACCACTTTACAAGTACTGACTAAATCCAGTAGTCAGCTTTAAAATGTGAAGGTTTGCCTTAATGATACAGGAAAAATCCTTCTTACTTTGAAATTTTTGAGCCCCAGCTTAAGAAACACCCTTTAAAGTAAAAACTATGGAAAAAAATGTTTTTTGTCATTGTTAGAAGAAATTCTTGTAGGTGTTTTTATGTAAGAAATTAGTGGTGGGTAGGTAACTAGACGTGCTAACACAGAAGCTCTCAACTCTGGGGCATTTGGGAAGTTCCTGCTGTGAGGCCCCATCCCAGATTCTGGCTGGGCCCCCATCTCCCCATCTCCCACAGCCGGGCTGTGGTGCTGACAGTGGGGGGCCTCAGGGCCACATCCATCCAGCCCAGTGTCTTGGGGGTGGGGTGTTGGGGATGAGAGGAGGCTTCCCATCACAGGGGCTGGTGGATCAGAGACCCCTGCAGAGTGGTACAGAGCCTCGTGGCCCTTTTAAGATTCCCATTCCTCTCTCAGGGGCCTTCAGGTGCTGTGGTGAGAGAGCTTCCATTTGTCCGGGGCTGGTGGCTGGCCGCCTTGCTGGGAAGCCCTGCAGGTGGGAGGGTTTGGCTGCCTCCTCCTCAAGAAAGACCTCCGTGTCTGAGAGCACGGGGCTGCCGCTCAGGGCCCGCTAAACAACCGGTTGTTTTGTTTTGTCCTTGGCCCGTGGGCCTCTAAGGTGCAGGATATCGTCAAGCCAAATGCAGCCCACACGTTCATCATAACGGGAAGGAGACGGTCCCTGGAGCTGCAGACTCGGTACGGGCGGCCGTCCCTGCGTCTGCTGCTATGAGCTGACGTTTTAGCTGATGGCTTCCTTTTCTAAACACGATAATCTTGCGATGTGTTGTTTTTGGTTTATCTTACTCTCTTATTTGTGGTTTAAAATGTAACCGTTCTAAAGGGAAGTTGATGAAAATTGAGCGTCTGCCTTCCTCTTTCCCCCACCAGCAGACACCTCTGAGGTGTCCTTCCCAAACTTCTGCGTGTATGAACGTGTCTCAAGTTTTAAAATCACACACGGCTGTTTACCGTATAGCCTGTTCTGCTTCTTGCTTTCTTCACTTAATTTGCCAGAAATCATCCCATAGCCAAGCTCCATTTCCAGAAGCAACGTAATTCTCCATCACACTCACCAACCAGTTCCTGCTCACAGGCACCCAGGCTCCATCTGGGTTGCTGTGGCAAAAGGTGCTGCAAGCAGCAATCCTCACACCCGTTTTGTGCATTAGTCCTTCTGTCCGTCAGAAAGATTCCTGAGGTAGAGCTGTCGCTCAAAGGGTAGCACATCTGCTTTAAGTTTTGGGGGCCATTGTCACACCCCCTGTGGTGTGTGACAGGCTTGTGCTCTCACTGGGGCGAGTGTGCGGGAGACCCTGTCTCTCATTTCCACCAGTGATGTGAGATCTTTGTAAGACCTGTTGTGGTCCAGGGAGGTATTGATTTACATCCACAGCAGAGGGGTCTGCAGACCACACCTGACCACACCTGCCTATACATGACCCTGTCTAGCCACATCTGACTGCACCTGGATAGGCCTGGACACACCTGATGCCACCTAGCCATACTTGACTCCACACCTACCCCACTTGATCACACCTGACCCCACCTGGACACACTTGACTCCACACCTGCCCCACCTGATCACACCTGACCCCACCTGGACACACTTGACTCCACACCTGCCCCACCTGATCACACCTGACCCTACCTGGACACACTTGACTCCGCACCTGCCCCACCTGATCACACCTGACCCCACCTGGACACACTTGACTCCGCACCTGCCCCACCTGATCACATCTGACCCCACCTGGACACACGTGACTCCACACCTGCCCCACCTGATCACATCTGACCCCACCTGGACACACGTGACTCCGCACCTGCCCCACCTGATGACATCTGACCCTACCTGGACACACTTGACTCTGCACCTGCCCCACCTGATCACACCTGACCCCACCTGGACACACTTGACTCTGCACCTGCCCCACCTGATCACACCTGACCCCACCTGGACACACTTGACTCCGCACCTGCCCCACCTGATCACACCTGACCCCACCTGGACACACTTGACCCTACCTGGACACACTTGACCACACCTGCCCCATCTGATCACACCTGACCCTACGTTCACACACTTGACCCCACACCTGAGTCCACCTGGACACACCTGCCCACAGTGTACCAGAGCACTCAAGGACGGTCTTCCAGGCCTTATGCTGCACTTGGGGGCTGTGAGCAGCTCGGGCATGTGCCCCAGGATTGAGAGGAGTGTGGTGGTTAATAGTGTTTAAGACCAGGTTAATAAGATACTGTGTTTGTTTTCATAGGACGGAAGAGGAGAAAAAAGAATGGATTCAGGTGAAGCTCCTAAAATTTTAAAGTAATCAGATGACCAAATTCTTGTGCAGTATGGTCATTTCATGCTGGAGCAAGGGATGGAATGGCCCTGTGGCTCCCCAGGCATTGCCTACCTGTCCGTTCGCCTTGAAGTGATGAAGTACCCTCACTGAGTACCTTCAGACGCCACCAGCTTTTCAGTCCGTTCAGTTGTGGAGCACCGCAGTAAATAAGCCAACGCAAAGGGCTGTAGGCGGGCAAGCAGGGAGGGACCCTCACCCCGGGGCTGGATCTGCGCTCCCTGGAGGGCCCAAGGGGACCATCACCCTCTCCCCACTGCCAGCCAGCTGGAGCAGCGGTTACGTGGGACGAGCAGTTGGGCTTAGAGGGTGGGACCTGTGCTTCCAGAGGTAGCCAGGCAGGGAGGTGGTGCTTGTCCTGGGGTAGCCAGAGCAAACTTGGCTCAGGACCAGCTGCAGTGGGGACGCAGGGGACAGAGACCAAAGCCCGTGAGGGCAAAGGTCAGAACAGAGGCTGAGGCAAGGGGCCTGGTACAGCACTGACTGGGAAGGCCTCGTGGCTTCCAGAATTCATAGAAGAGAAATTTGCGCAAGGAGAGAAAAAGGAAATTCAAACAGACATGAGGGGGACATGCCAATGCAGGAAACGGAACCATGTCTGCAAATCCGCACAGAGTGTCCAGGAAGCATCCGCGGCAGCCTGGAACGCTGTGGGAGGGCACCAGCCTCATGCGGGGTGGGCTGGGACTGTGTCTGGTCGGTCAGGGACGTGCGTGACCACAGGACCTGTCCGTGGGGACAGCGGTGCGCTGGTCCTTGCCCTCCAGGACGAGCTCGCTGAGGGCCCTCGTTCTCTGTGGTTTCTGTCCCAGGTCATCGAGGCCACCATCGAGAGGCACAGGCAGAACAGCCAGACCTTCAAGGCCTTCAGTGGCTCCTTCAGCCAGGACGAGGACCCCTCCCTCGCTCCAGATTCCCCTGTGAGCACAGCGACCTAGGGTCAAGGGAGGGACCTGGAGGGGATGTGCCCCAGGCCCCTTGCAGAAGGGCTGATATCTCTCCCTGTGCCAAGGACCAGGGGCTAGCAGGTGGGCAGTGCTTTCTGTCTGTCCTTTGCTGAGCACTGACATGGGGGCCAGGCCTCATGCGGGGCAGGCAGGAAGAATGCGCTGCATGAAGCTGCGTGTGAGGTGGGGCTGGGATCTTATCAGTGGGGGGCAGCTCGCTTGTTCTCATACGGAGCCACCCTGGGGCTGAGGAGAGCCAGGAGGCAGGGTCCCTGCCCAGGGCCAGGTGGGGGAAGTCAGCTGCAGCTGCCCATTGGGGGCCCCCTGGGCCGTAGCCCCCTCCTGTGGGCACAACTGCCCATGCCTTCAGAGTAAGGGTCCCTCACTCCCACCTCCCACCACAGGCACTCTTTTTTTTTTTTAATTTTTTATTGTTATGTTAATCACCATACATTGCATCATTAGTTTTAGATGTAGTGTTCCATGACTTATTTGCATTTAACACCCAGTGCTCCATGCAGAACGTGCCCTCTTTAATACCCATCACCAGGCTAACCCATCCTCCCACCCCCCTCCCCTCTAGAACCCTCAATTTGTTTTTCAGAGTCCATC
>NW_027729869.1:0-313 GCF_054177405.1 Leptonychotes weddellii | reverse complement strand
CCTTGACTTGTATTTCTCACATCCATTTTGCAACTCCTTCTAGTTTCAGGACAATCAACAACTGCCTTTCTGAAGCATGAAGATAAGTTAAATGTTTCCTCCTCCAAGATCTCATAGTATTTTTCCCATCTCTCTACCAAAGCTATAAAATCTGTCTTCCAAATTAGCTACAAGATTCTAAAGGATAGGGGCCATGTTCCGCTAATCTTTAAATCCCCAGCAACTAGCTCAACTGACTAGGAATCTAAATGATATTTATAAATTCACATTCAACTTAAATGAATAATGAAAAGATACAAGTAAAACTGAACTT
>NW_027729868.1:0-313 GCF_054177405.1 Leptonychotes weddellii | reverse complement strand
ATCAAATGTACATATAGTGGTCTTCTAGATTTACCTCGTCTCTAGTCATTTGTAATGTTATGGGTCAGGCTAAATCCAGCCTTTCCTGGAATCCTAAAAAACTATAGTTAATCATTTCAAACCTGTGCTAGTTTTAACCATCACTCTCTAGCTCCAGTGGGAAAATAGTTACTTTTTTTTTGTAGTTTTATAATACAGTCATTATAAATCTTTTTTATTCCAAATGCTTGTATTTTTTCATCTTTTGAAAATTAATTTAAACCTTTTGGTTGCTGGATATTAACCAACCTTTTTATTTATTATTTATTTTTTA
>NW_027729867.1:0-313 GCF_054177405.1 Leptonychotes weddellii | reverse complement strand
CCCTTTTCTTGATTCAGCATTCTCTTGGTTGCTGTAAACTTTTGGCTATTTTTCAGAGTTCTGACATAGTTGGTTCTGATTGTTTCTGCTTGTTTTTCAATGTTTCTATGGGAAGATAAGAGGTTGGAGCTACTTACTCTTCCATTTTCCTTTACATTGATGATTCTTGTCTGAATCGATGTGCTGGTGCTTGCAAAATTATCATTTTGTATTTCTATAATTTCTTCTACATTTATTAGTTGGTATACTCTTATTTTAAAAAAGAACTTTATTTTCTGTGTAATTGGTATTGATACAGATTTAGGTATTTGAA
>NW_027729866.1:0-313 GCF_054177405.1 Leptonychotes weddellii | reverse complement strand
GGGTTCTGCCCCCAGCATGGGCGTCGTGGCCGTCCTGCACCCTGGGTTCAGTGCAAGCTCCTGGATTCATGCCCTCCTTGGGCATTTTCTGGTCCTTGGCCCCCATCCTCAGGCTGCGGGCCCCTCGGCATGCATCTCTGGGTGCGGGGACAGGGCGTGCTTCCTCAGAGTTCTCTCCTCATGCCCCCTCCCCAGTCCCGCTTCCCTGGGTGGGGGTCTCCCCAGTGCGCGCACCCTGGGTTCTGAGCTGATCTTGATAACTGAGGGCGGCTTCTGGAAGAACTGCACTGGCCGTCGCCACGGGCCCGGGGGA
>NW_027729865.1:0-313 GCF_054177405.1 Leptonychotes weddellii | reverse complement strand
TACAGAACAGGATCACCACCCAGCGCAGGCTGTCCTACTGCCCAGGGCCCAGGGCTGTCCACTGCGAGCTTGCAGTGGGATGCACCTGCTACCAGCAAGGTGAGAGACACCTGCCTTCCCTGGGTGGGAAGGCCCCCCGTGCGACCCCCGTCCTCTGAGTGCACAGGGCCAATAACTGGTGTAGAAACAAACCAGGGCCACCCAGGGCCAGACAGGCGGAGGCTGTGTACTCACTCAGAGCCTGCAGCCCCAGGGGAGGGGCCAGGCTCAGCCTCATGGGGCAGAAACCCAAAGGCAGGCGGACGAGGAGCTC
>NW_027729864.1:0-313 GCF_054177405.1 Leptonychotes weddellii | reverse complement strand
AATAATAGTATTCCTGTTATATAGGAAAATGCCCAAGAAGAAGAATGCTGAGGTGGTATCAGGATTTACTTTTAAACAACAAGAAAGAAGTATATACACACACATATGGAAAAGCAAATGTGACAGCATATTAACAATTACTGAATCTAGAATGGAGGGCATGTACATATCTATTTCATTTGTCTTTCAATGTTTCTTTATATATAAAGATATTCAAAATAAAATTGAAGAGTAAAGTGAATGAAAAGGATTTCAAAAGAAAGGTTGAGGAAGAAAATTCTAGGCAAATAGCATGAGCTAAACGAAAAATTTC
>NW_027729863.1:0-313 GCF_054177405.1 Leptonychotes weddellii | reverse complement strand
ACAACTCTCTGAACAGAAAAGCAACCACTTTCTGGAAGGTAGGACGTGTGGAGAAGTGAATCCAAGGTGATATTCGGGAAGATAGATGGTGGGGGAGGGGGCCTCCGTCAGCCACTTCTGGCAAGTGATAGAGCAGTGGAGCAGAAAATCGGAACTTTTAAAAGTCTGCTCCACTGCAGGTCCTCAATCCAGTGGCTAAGCAGGGGGTGCAACCCTCGTGGGACAGTGTGGTCTCAGGACCCTCGGGATCACAGAAAGTCCAGGGATGCCTGAGTGTGGCAGAGATCCCAGGTATCAGAGTGGGGAAGCTGGC
>NW_027729862.1:0-313 GCF_054177405.1 Leptonychotes weddellii | reverse complement strand
ATGCCCTGTGACGTATAAAAGTTAAAAACAAAAGAATATAGACATACTTTGTTTCAGCAAACACTCAATGTTTGGACAAAAACAAATCATTTGAGGCACATCATTGTCAATTATAAAAAACAAAACAAAACAAAACAAAGCAAAACAAAAACGGTTGTGACAGGGATAGAACCTAAATTACTCAGTTCCACTCTTTACATAGCAGCTGAATAATCTATTTTCAGTCTGGTATATTTATAACACATTGTCACCTTCAAAATAATGGAAATTATCTATGAACCACTCTTCTACCTTGACAGACACATAAAATCAA
>NW_027729861.1:0-313 GCF_054177405.1 Leptonychotes weddellii | reverse complement strand
TAACAGTAATATATTATTAAAAATGGTGCATATTTGAATGTGTTAAGTTTGTAAGTATGCTTTTTACTGAATATATGCATTTTAGTATGCTTTAAAATATTATATAATGAAAATATTTAAGTGATTTGCAACTTTACATGGCTGGGAAAATGCTAGTGTTGCTAGTAAAAACAGTGATGTTAAAAGCAAATGACCTGTCTTTTCATGACACGGGTCAGGCTTACTTCTTTTAGTCAATCTGCATCACCAGCTTCCTCTACTGATTGCTTCTTAGTCACCAATTTGTTGATGCCCAGCCAGCTGAGTCAGGAGC
>NW_027729860.1:0-313 GCF_054177405.1 Leptonychotes weddellii | reverse complement strand
CCACACTGCCCTGGGGGCTTGCGGCAGACTCTTTCGTTGGTCTCGTCCTTTTTTGGGGGGTGCCCGTTTACTCCGTGGTGCCGGGCACACCCCCACTTTCTTGCTGAGTGAGCGAGCCTCGCTGTTAGGTGCGCTGTTGTGGGTAGAAGGATTGCAGACCGGGGTGCCAGCGCAGCCTGTGGGCCTGGGGGGTCAGCCATCTTGTGTGCTGGGCACAGGGAGCGGGGACCCTGGGCGGGGCCCAGGGGCAAAGGGCCGGGGGTCCGCGGGAAGGAAGACAAAGCCCTGCGGGGCGGGAGCGCAGCCCATGGCT
>NW_027729859.1:0-5021 GCF_054177405.1 Leptonychotes weddellii | reverse complement strand
AGGGAGACAAACCACAAGAAACTCTTAATCTCAGGAAACAAACTGAGGGTTGCTGGAGTGGAGGGGGGTGGGAGGGATAGGGTGGCTGGGTGATGGACATTGGGGAGGGTATGTACTATGGTGAGTGTTGAGAATTGTGTAAGACTGATGAATCACAGACCTGTACCCCTGAAACAAATAATACATTTTATGTTAATAAAAAAAATGCAAATGGGCAGAAGAGATCCTATCAGGGTAATGGAAATGTTCTAAAACTGGTGGGCATGTTAGTTGCACATGATGAATTTACTAAAACTACTGAATTGTATACTCAAAATGGATAAATTTTGTGTAATATAAATTATTCCTCAATTAAAGTTACTAACAACCAGCCAGCCAGCTGGTTGGCCAATCAACCATCCATCCATTCATACATTCTTCCTTCCTTTAAGATTCTTTCATGCCTCAAGCTGAATGTGGCCTTTCCCTGTCTTGAAAGAATACATCATTGTTTTTATATATCTTGTACTCTTGTCGTGTGCCTTCCAACCCTTCCTTGTATGGTATTTGAGTATTTGTCTAATATCCTTACTGGACTGCAAGTTTTTGCAAACACAGTCTATACTGGACCGCTCCATGTAAAAATATTATAGAATCTCACTATAGGAAGCAAATACTATCTAATGAAGGTGAACAGTAATAAAAATACATGTGAAAATGCCCAGTGGTGTGGGTATTCTTAAATTGGCTGCTCTGAAATGAGAAACATACCCCTTGTTATTTAAGTTTAAAAAGTAGTTTAATACCTCAACACATCAGCTACTAATTCAAGGAATAATAATAATAATAATAAAAACAATAGCAAAGGCAGCAACATCAGGAGCAGTTACCTTACCAAATGCTCACTTCAGGTGCTTCTCATTCTGTGGATATTATTCCAGAGAAAGAAACTAGACACAGTGAAGTTCAGTCACTTATCTTAAGCTGGGTGCCCTGGACGACCCAGATCCTGAGGCAGATTCCTCATGCAAATGGCTGATGGAGGGAATGCTTTTCAGAGAAACTAAAAATGAGATGTAGGAAGCAAGAAAGAAAGGAGAAGGAGGTAGGATGTTTCTGGGGAAGTCTAGTTTTAGTCTAATCCATGGGGAGCTCTGGAAGAGAAATAGGAGAGCAGAGTCTGTCCTGTCTTGACGCAAGACTTAAATATACCTACTATCCCAACTCCTGTGTGTGTGTGTGTGTGTGTGTGTATGTAACTCCCGGGTATCCTGGCTACAATTACCCAAGGGTAATCCTCCAGGTAAAGTCACAGTTGTGAACCTTTAGTCAGTGCCCACAGCTGGGGGGTGGACACTGTCACCAGAAGAAGGGGCTCCAAGAGACTTGGGTAGACATTAATAGCATCTGCTAATGCTCTTGGCTCAAATCACACCCTTAGTAAGGATACCTCAGAGTCACACTCCAATAACTCTGATCTCTACATCAGTGCTTTTAACTCCCTACCTTTTTTTTTTACTTCAGTATCACATTTTGTTATGTTCTGTCCTTAAAACACACACACACACACACAAATGCACAAACCCTCCCTGTTATGGCCTAGGTCAATCCATTAACATCTATTTTTGAATTAAATATTAATTCAGACTAGGATAACAAAGTCAAGCCTATTTAATACCCTTCTTTAATCTTGCTTTTAATGAATAGATAAAAATAATTTTTAATGACATGCATTATTTAAATAGCATCTGACGAATTTGGATGTTGCTTGAAAACAGTTGACTTCTTCCAGCATTTTAAATATTCCCCACTCCAAATCTCCTTTAGACTAAAATTTTCTGTGAATAAAGATTTGCTCAGAAGCTTGGTTCAGACAATGCCCCAATCACTACACATTCCAAATGAGTCTGTTTGAATTTCAGAGAAATTACTATGTCTTTTTAAATTTTTTAAATCTGAAATAAAATCATAGAGGCAAGTGAAATTTGATGTTCGAAACTACAATCTAAACAACAAACAAACAAAACCAAAGCCTGACATAATGCCTGTTATCCAGCATTGCACAAAAGAACTAGCTTCGTTCCAACAATGGCATGACTTATTGCAGTAATACAAAGCATTGTTTATAAAGAATGACAAACTCGAAGTGAAAATTGCTCAGTCTGAGCCCCTGGAGCCTATGTTCATCCATTCTGTCCTTCCCCCAATTCAGCATCCTTTCCATTGAAATGTAGATATTCAAAGGGATTTCTACCTCGCTACTTATCTTGCATACCTCTCTTTTCCCCTTATCTCTCTTATTTTGCCTATTTTGAAAGCCGGGCTCAGAGCCCTCAGCTGTGGAATAGCCAAGAGTTCAGAACATTTGGAGTCAAAAGAATGTTTGATTGTGTGTGCATTTCATACAAAAAAATAAAATGCTACCCTGGATGCCTGCATGTGATAAGGCCCCCGTGCCCTGTTACAATGACACAGTCATTAGTTGAGTAGGTGAGAATTAACATGGCTTGAGCATATTATGTGATAAATGGTACCCCAAACTGGTTACATCTTGAGCCATGAAAGTGACAAAATGGGGAGATAAGGTATATTGCTTTGGGGTAAAGGAAATATGAGGCCAAAACCAAGTCCCTGGATGTATTTTCTCTGAAAAGGGAATCTCATACACTGAGGCATCTTCTGTCCTATTTTAAACCATAGCCAGAAACATTTCTCTTCAATGAGAAATTTGCAAAACACTTCCCCAGGGAGTCCTGATGTCTGTCAGAAACCTCTCTGTATATTTCTTTCCATTCATTGGAGAGATGAGAGGGAGGTAGCATTTGTGAAATATGCTTATGCTTTTCATCTGTTATTTAATTTTTACAATGAATCTTTGGGGATATTATTATCCTGACAAGAAAACTGAATTACATTAAAAATAAAACAAAAAGTAAAAGAATTAATACAGATTCACTGAAGAACAGAGCTTAGAGTCAAATCCAGACCCTTTTGACCAGAAGTTCATGTTCTTTCCACTCTTTCATGCTGCCTATAGCTTAACACAACATTTCCCAAATGTGTCCTGTTGAGATATTAATGCGAAGTAAGCATTGTTAAGAGTTTAGCAAGGCCAGTTCGTTTATAAGACTTTCCAACACTTTTAATATGTCTAAGTATATTCTGTGTCTGCACCAGGGACCTACAGTTCAGTGTTTCTAAAACTCCAGGACCTTAGAGGCCTTTTCCTCCCTGACGTTCAAATTACTGAAAATACTTTAGAAACTGGTATTACTCCATGAGTACTCTACAAGAAGAAAAGACAGAAGAGAGACCCAAAGGGCTTAAGTTTTTATTTCACAGACTTCTGCATTGCCCAATTTTAAAAAAAAATATTGTATTTATTTATTTGAGAGCAAAAGTGAGAGAGAGCATGAGCAGGGGCAGAGGGATAGGGAGAAGCAGGCTCCCCTTTGAGGAGGGAGCCTGATATGGGGCTTAAACCCAGAACCCTGGGATCATGACCTGAATCAAAAGCAGATGCTTAACCGACTGAGGCAGCCAGGTGCTCCTGAATTGCCCAAAATTTTATGAACTTGTATTAATTTGGGAAAGAAAATACAAAGTATCATTTATATGAACCAAGATAATATCATTATAATACTACTAATAACACTATGTATATTCTCATTAGAATGTATTTATAAATATATGAAAGTAGATATGCACTCAACCAAGTTCCATATCTCTAATAATCACTATGTAAAGGCAGACATGAGAATATACTCATGTAAAAAAAGAGAATATATTCATGTAATGTCTGATGAGTATTATAATAATAAAGCAATAATAGAGTTATGTAAGGCCAGGCGCTGTCCTAAGGACCTGGTATATATTAATTCATTTAATCATCATAACAACACTCTGAGACAAACATTATTTTCTCCACATGACAGATGAGGAACCTGGGGCACAGGTAAGTTAATTTATTTCTCAGAAGTCCTACTGGTGACTTGCTCAACCAAGTGTACAGCAGAACCTGGTACCAAATGCTCTTCTACTGACTCTATACTGCTTATGACCTTCACTTAAGACTATTTTGCAAAGGAGTCTAGATGCCTTTGGAAGGTTTCTTTAGACTAATAAGGGCTCCTACTATTGCACTTCTCTTCTTTAATGTCCACCCCCACCTTCCCCACCTTCTACCCCCTTGTTACTGGAAATTATATATATAATATATAAATAATTTAGAATAAAAAACTATAAAATTTGATATAGCAGTGTCAAAGTAATATTTAATAGTCATTTATCTGACTTCCCTATTCACAGTCATTTGCTGAGTATCTACTAAGTACTGCTGCGGGGATATAAGCAATCATTAAAAACCTCCTGCCCAAAGAAAGCTATTTGGGTCTACTGGGGAGGAAAGATGCTTGGCTACCAGAAGCTGGGTGTGCTCCACCAGTGGCAGGATATGTGTGGACTCATGCACAGCCTCTCACAAGGTCTTGCTTGTTCCCAGAGTCATATGCACAGCTATAGAGTGACTGGCCCAGAGGCAGCCAAGAGCTCAGCACTGACTCAGAGCACGGCTGCCCTGCAAGGTGCTAACTGAATCTATAACCTGCCTTTTTTTTTTAAATTTTCTGTGAAGGTTTAACCATGCACAGATGTGTGCTTAGGCTATAAGCAAAACACAGGCAAAACAACATAAGATGAAAGAAACTTAAAATAGAGGCCACGATCACTATTTAAAAAAAAAGAAAAAAATGGACTAACCTCTTAGACTCAATTTTGAAAAAGGATTGACAATTATTAATAAAAATAAGAGCAAATGCTTAGACAGTGCTTATCCTGAGCCAGGCACATCAGGTGCTTTATATATTATATATATAATATATATATTAATATATTATATATATTAACTCATTTATCCTCAAAACCCTACCATACCAATACTATTATTATCTCCTTTTTACTGACGAGGAACCCGAGGCACAGAAAGGATAAATGGTGTGCTCAGGATTACAAAGTGGGTAAATGTCTGGACTGAGGTTCAAAGT
>NW_027729858.1:0-313 GCF_054177405.1 Leptonychotes weddellii | reverse complement strand
AAAATATCCTTAAACCTCAAACTAGTTTCTAAAAACACTGATGTTAGAGAAAGTATATTTATTCTGTATCTTTATATATGAAAATAGCCAAAAAGAGTGTTACAGAACTGAGCCAATTTCCATATATTCTAGTAACCATAAAGAATCCCTAATATAGCTGATTATCAGAGTCACACAGGAGAACTTTTAAAAGACTGAATTCCAGCACCGTCAACATGTAAAATGTAAAGCCTACTTTGGAATCTTACATCTGATTACACTTCCTGAGTTACCTGCATGCTGAAACACCATTCAATCCAGGGTTGCAGTCCCT
>NW_027729857.1:0-313 GCF_054177405.1 Leptonychotes weddellii | reverse complement strand
CTGTATTGGTAAGTATGAGCACATATTAATTTAAATAGTAGAGCTATTAACTTTTGTTTCTTAAGAGAAATTCTATGAAGGAGTGACAACTTTGTGCTTAAAGAAGTTAAGGCGCCTGGGTGGCTCAGTTGGTTCAGCATCTGCCTTCGGCTCAGGTCATGATCCTGGGGTCCTGGGATAGAGCCCCAAGTTGAGCTCCTTGCTCAGTAGGAAGCCTGCTTCTCCCTCTCCCTGCCACCCACTCATGCTCTCTCTCTCTCTCTTACGATCTCTCTCTCAAATTAAAAAAATCTTTTAAAGTTAAGAGCATACA
>NW_027729856.1:0-313 GCF_054177405.1 Leptonychotes weddellii | reverse complement strand
TAAAGTCTCGGGCACAGTGAGGTAGAACCTATTCTTCATTGGTCATAAGGTGAAAAACAAAACAGGAAATTTATAGCTAGTAGCAGGAGGGAGCCTTCCAATGGAGAGCCTGGCATTTGAAGATGATGGGTCTTTTTTCAGCAGTCTGGAATGCAGGTATCCCTAGTTATCTAAATGTACTTTATCCAGACCCAGAAACTGAATAGATCTGGATAGTCAAAGGTATTTGTCTTTCATTTGTGTGATGGTAAATGACAAAGAAAGAATGTAAAGATGCATGCATATCTGCTTTTTCTAAAATCCATGATCACTG
>NW_027729855.1:0-313 GCF_054177405.1 Leptonychotes weddellii | reverse complement strand
ATTAAGAATTCCTCATATCAGTGAGATCATATGATACATGTCTTTCTCTGGTAAACTTCCCAATCTTTAGGAAGGCTACGTTTATTAGGAGACTTGATTGAGATGCCAATGTGAAGGGTAAACTAAGGCTAGTGGAAATCAACTTGACCACATTTTTGTCTGCTATCACCTAATTGATAGAAAGCTAAATGTCACACACAGAGCCCCAGCATTTGAAGATTTATCTAAGAAGCAACTAACAGTATCATTCCTACATTTACAGATTGCCTTAATGTCTGGAAATTTTCAGTGAGTAACATTTATCCATGCAAAA
>NW_027729854.1:0-313 GCF_054177405.1 Leptonychotes weddellii | reverse complement strand
TCCTCCGAGGGTTCAGGTCTGCGGTGTGGCAGAGGGGGCAGGGCCTGTGGGGTCTGTGCACACACCCCTTAGATTCTCAACTGTGGTGGGACCTCTGTGGTCGCGGGAGGGCACGGGGTCGTGCCTGGGAAGCCTCGCTTTGGTGGGAGTGACCCCTGAAGACTCGGGGAGCAATGAGGCCGCCCTGCAAGGTCAGGACAGTGCACCCGGGAGTCCCAGCTGCAGGGGGAGGGCAGTGGTCCAGTCCAGGAGGAGGGGGGCTGTCCTGTGCGTCCACGGCCCTGGGAGGGAACAGTACCGAACGTGTGCGCTT
>NW_027729853.1:0-313 GCF_054177405.1 Leptonychotes weddellii | reverse complement strand
CCTCTGAAAACCTTGCCATTTTCTGTAGTTTAGTTCCTGATGGGATTTTTTTATATCCTAAGCTGAGTGGTTTTTAGAAAGACTAGGATTTTGTGGGTTATACATCTTGTTTGGGTTACTGAGAGCAAGAGACTCTTGGGAGACATCTTCTGTGGCTCTTACCTTCTATTTTCTACCATTTTGTCTGAGTTGTCTTCTGGAATTATGTGCAGAGCAACCTTAAACCAATATCTCATCATTTGTAACTTATCTGCTTATATCCTGCCTTCTGGGATTATACTTTGAAATATATATGTGTGTGTGTATCTTTGTT
>NW_027729852.1:0-313 GCF_054177405.1 Leptonychotes weddellii | reverse complement strand
ATTTTATACTGTTAAAAGAATTTTAGCAGTTTTATTTTATGAGAGAGAAAGCACACCTGTGACTGGTGGTGTTTGGGGAGGGGAATGGCAAAGCAAGAGGGAGAGAATCTAAAGCAGACTCCACACTGGGCCCAGAGGGCAACCTGGGGCTCCATCTCACGATCCTGTGATCTTGACCTCAGTCCACAAGAGTCAGCCAACTAACCAACTGAGCCACCCAGGGTCTCTGACTTTATAATACTTTATTTTAATTCTATTTAGTTAACATAAAGTTTTCTTAGTTTCAGGTGTACAATAGAGTGATTTGACAGTT
>NW_027729851.1:0-313 GCF_054177405.1 Leptonychotes weddellii | reverse complement strand
AGTGGTTATTATTTAGCGTATGCTATGTGCCAAGCACTGTTCCAGGCTGGAAATACAATATTGAACAAAACCAACAAAAATCCCTACCTTCATAAAACTGGCATTCTAATAAGAAATGACAGAAAATATAAAATAAGTAAATTGTATAGTCTGCTAGACAGTGGTAAGCACCAGAGAGGAAAACAAAAAATTAAGCAGAATAAGAGGATAGAGAGTGCCAGAGAAACAGCTGTAGTTTTAAAGATGGCGAAGACACCCTCATAGGAAGGAGACATTAGATGGGGGAGCCCATCAGGAACATATCTGGGAGAGG
>NW_027729850.1:0-313 GCF_054177405.1 Leptonychotes weddellii | reverse complement strand
TTGTCTTTCTCAGACTTAATTCGCCTAGGATAATACTCCCTACCTCCATCCATGTTGTTGCAAATGGCAAGATCTCATTCTTTTTGATAGCTGAATAATATTCCATTGTATATATACCAATATTCCATTGGTATCTTTATGAATACCTCTTCTTTATCAGTTGATGGACATGATCTATTTCTATAATTTGGTTATTGTAGACAATGTTGCTATAATCATTGGAGTATATGTATCCCTTGGAGTTAGTATTTTTGTATCCTTTGGGTAAGTACCTAGTAGTGCAATTGCTAGGTCATAGGGTAGCTCTATCTTA
>NW_027729849.1:0-313 GCF_054177405.1 Leptonychotes weddellii | reverse complement strand
GATCGAGCCCCGCATTGGGCTCCCTGTTCAGCGGGGAGTCTGCCTCTCCCTCTTCCTCTGCCCCTCTCCCCACTCATGCTATCTCTCTCTCAAATAAATAAATAAATAAAAATTAAAAAAAAATTTGTTTCGAATTTTGTTATGGACATGGAGAGTGTGTCCAAATACTTACCTTGGATTGGGTGGAAAGGAAAAAAAACAAACAAACAAACCCAGAAAACTCTTTGGAAGGATAATCATACCTGAATAAGTGAAGGGGAAGGGTTTATGGCCTGTTCATAAGACTGGGGAAAGAAAAAAAAAGAAGAAAATG
>NW_027729848.1:0-5022 GCF_054177405.1 Leptonychotes weddellii | reverse complement strand
CCCCCCCGCAGTGCTATGTGTTGGGCCAGGAGTAGAGGAAGTTTCTGTACAGGTGCCCTGGGTTTAATGCCAAGACCTCTCACCCATGCCATCTAGACTCTTGCTACTCAAAATATGACCAGCAGTGCCAATATCACCTGGGAACTTGTTAGAAAGTCTCTCTGGTCCCACCTCATCCCTAATGAATCTGCACTGTCACAAAACCCCTGAATGATCCATTTGCATTCTAGAGGTCCCCTCCACCTGCCAGGCTCACCTGCTTTGCTTTCCCAGCTTTGCCTTGGCTCCCCATCCTGCCTGTGGGCTCCACTGCCATCTCCCAGGCTTGGCTTGGGTCTCTGGATGTCCATCTCTGTGCCATCAACACCATCACCATGATCATTTTTCTGCTTGTCTGCCTATGGAGACCCACATGGTTATGGGGACAACCAAAAGGAAGCCAAGAGTCATCACAAAAGAAAACTGGTCTGCTAGTTGATGCTCAAGGTTTTCTTCCTTCCTTCCTTTCTTCCTTCCTTCCTTCCTTCCTTCCTTTCCTTTCTTTCTTTCAGTTCTCTAAGTGTGTTTTCTGTACCAGTATCATCAGCATCACCTGGGAATTTGTCAGAAATGCAAATTATGGGGCCCCAGCCTAGTACCAGGGAATCAGCAGTTGTGGGGCTGGGGCCCAGCAGCCTCTGCTTTAACAAGCCAATTCTCTTCCTTGCTCTTCAGGAGAGGCTTTGTGTGGTGCTGCCTCTCATGTAGTTAGGCAGCCCATCACAGGTGAAATCACCAGCTTTCTTAAAGTGTCAAAATCGCTCTCTCAATTCTCATCTGTCCCCATGTGCTTATTGATTTGGAAAACAAAATAAAAGATACATGAATGGCTATTAAACTAGTGGATCATAGTATCTTGAGTAGGCTGATTGTTCTGTGGTAATTAAAATACAGCAGAGGCTATTTCCGACATCTGATTATTGATCCGTGAGGCTGAGAAGCCATTTCAGCCCATTGTGTGAACCCAGCTCCTTCTGCCTCAATAGGAGGCAATTCTGTCCTCCAGATAATTATAGACCCTCCTCCCCACACAGCCCTCACCCCATGTGTTGTGAAAATGATTATCTGGCTGAAATTTTTGAGAAAAAGAAATCAGATTCAGAAGCAATTTTTTTGTGCGCAAAAGATTTCCGTTTCAAAAATCCACTTCCTTCCAGGAATGAAAGGCATCATTTTTTAAGTCAGAGATGAGTAGTGAATGAGTGTTTAAAAAGTGGCTCAGCACTTAAATTTTATGTTCTAGCACTTAAGCTCAGCACATAAAACAAAGCAGAGGTGCAAAATTCCATGTAAATGTATTTCAAAACCTGTTCACCTTGATATTCCAGCCCAAGTTCACGGTCCTAAGTAACAGGGAGAGATTGTTGGGCCCCTGAAATGAAACTGAGCCCTCGGGATCGTTAAGGCCTGCTCTCACAGAAATCTGTGCCTGTGTCCTGGGTCTTGGGGGCAAGCTGTTCCCTGTGAGGCCAGGGAGCCCACATGGCTCCTCCTGTCTCTTGCTCTGTGGCAACTCAATTGCCATGTCCTACTTCTGGGCCCTTCTGCCCTCCTCGTCCCAGTATACCCTCCTCTCTCCTGTGGCCAATTCCTACTCATCCTTCAAGTCTCTGTTGGTAAGTCACCTCACAGAGGAACTCCGTGACCACCAGGCTAGTTTCACTCCCTTAGTTCAGTTGCCCCATGGTTCCCCGAACTTCTTTCCTAACACAGCGTGTGTTCCTAAATTTACTTCAAAATCCATCAGCAGAGACAGTGTGGACTAATTTGTTCCCATTAGTTGAAAGGTTGGTTTCTAAGCAGGTACAATCATCTAACACATTAGAAACAAATAATCTGATTTAAAAACAAGCAAAGGACCCGAATGGATGTATTTCCAAAGAAGACACTTGGATGGCCAATAGGTGCAATGGAAAGGTACTCAATATCACTCATCATCAGGGAAAGACAAATCAAACCACAAGGAGATACCACCTCACACCTGTTAGGATGGCTAGTATCAAACAGACAAGAGATAAATGTTGGCCAGAATGTGGGGAAAAAGGGACCCATGGGAATGTAAATTGGTGCAGTTACTGTGGAAAACAGTATGGAGGTTCTTTTAAATATTAAAAACAGAACTATTATATTACTCAGTAATTTCACCTCTGGGTATCCATCCAAAGGAAAAGAAACCAGTATCTCGAAGAGACAGTTGCACTCTCACATTCACTAAAACATTATTAACAAGAGCTAAGATAGAGAAATCACCTAGGTGTCTGTCAATGAATGAATAACGAAGATATAGTATATATACACCATGGAATATTATCCAGCCATAAAAAACGGGAACCCTGCCATTTGTGACAATCTGGATGGAATTGGAAGGCATTGTACTAAGTGAATAAGCCAGAGAAGGAAAATACTGTATGATCTCCCTTACAAATGGAGTCTAAAGAGGTCACACTCATGGAAAGAGAGACTAGAATGATGGTTGCCAGGGGCTGGGAGTAGAGGCTAGGGAAAATGAGGGGATGTTGGCAAAGGGGACAGACTTTTAGTTTTCAGATGAATAGGTCTGGGGATCTAATGTATGGCATGGTGACTGCAGTCAAAAATACTGTATTGTAGATTTGAGATTTGCTGGGAGAGTAGATCTTACATGTCCTCACTGCACGCACACATACCCAACCATGTGAGGTGATGGATGTGTTACTTAACTTGATTATGATAATCATTTCATAATGTATACATATGTAAAATCACATTGTACACCTTACATATATACAGTTTTATTTATCAATTATACCTCAATAAAGTGGGGAAAACTAAAGCCACGGTCTAACGTGGCCACTACAAGTTCTTGTTATCTCTTCCTGATCAACTGTTCATGCTTTCCTTTAGCATATGAACTCCAGAAATTGGGTTTTTAACGTTGAAAAGAATGGATTGTCGACTAGTGCGTTAAATGTTAGCAGTAAGCCCTCATTTGTGAAATGAAAGGAGATCAAGATAAGTGAGCTATGTGGATAGGAAAACTATTTTAGAAAAAACTCCTCACCTTGTAAAAGGGAGGTCCGTACCCTTAGGGATGGTTCTGTGGCTTGGCCCCAGTGATCTTGTTTCTGATGGACTTTTGGGGAGATATTTTTGTTGCCTGATGCCCACAGATTCTGTCCCTAGAATGTGCTCTTCTCTGGAGCAAGCTTTCATGCAAGGGGACACGTGATATCTAAACAGGCAACGAACAGCCTGCATCAACTTTTCAAGTTAGTTATCTAAATCATTTGGGGCGTGCATGCTAATAAACCTGTGTTTAATAAATGTCTCCATGTGGGGTAAAATTCGGTCAAAGGCTTGCTTTTACGATAAGCTGGTTGAGAGGGGTACACAATGGCCAAGTCTCCAGCACCCTGAATTTCTTCAAGGCTGCAGTGGCCGAGCAGGAGGACGCCAGGTGCTGTGGAGACTGACTGTAATCACCCCTGCCTTACGTCTGGTTCTTCCTGGCCAAGTGTCAGGCAGGGCAGGGACCACTTACTAAACACATCACAGCAGCAAAGCAGCTTCTGGAACGGATGGCCAGAGTGTTCAGGCTCACCAGTAGGGCTACATGAAGACAGGAGGGTGCAGAAAGAAAGCATGAACAGACGTAGGAAGCCTACGTGTGAGAGTACGTGTGCCAAGAAAATACTGTTTTAGGTAATTTCGCAGAAAAGAAGGTTGGCAGGTAGAAAAACAACAGGGGTTTTCATACACTGACTTTTTTTTTTTGAAATCATTTTTCTTTTGCATGTTGGTCTTTATTTTCTGTAATTTAAAATTCTCTACTTCCATAATGATGGGAGATTCTGTGAGAATATGGGGAGGGGGACAGATAGTTTCAGTATTTTTAAATTATCGAATTCATAGTAAAGTTACCCCATAGCTCAGTGCCTGTCATTTGCTTGTGCTTCCATGTCAGCAGGGTACAGAACCCAGTGGGTGTAAGGAATAAACAACAACAACAACAACAAACAGGAAAAAAACCCTCTCCCAGTCCAGATGTGTGATAAGTATCTGTTAGATTGAACTGAGGGAAGCCCAGAATTCCTTCCTTCTGGTGCTTATTATCTTCATCTATCATCAGGCACGAGCTGAACCTCTTGTCATAGCCAAAAGCTCTTCAGACGAACTACTGATTATTCCAGGATGGATGATTTCTTCGGTCTTGTGGCTCACTTCTTTTGACCAACCAGGACTTGAAGGCTAATCAGTGTTGCTATAGATTCTGCTCTGAAGCTCCCCCTGTACAATTCGGTAGCACCAGGCCACATGTGGTTCTTGAAATGCGGCTGGTCCCCACTGAGATATGCTCTTCGTACAAATACATACCGGGTTTCAAAGACTTCAGATAAAAAAAAAAAAAGAATTTAACATATCTCCATTAATGACGTTTATTAAATCACATGTTAAAATACTATTTTGGAAACACAGGGTCAAATAAAATATGTTTAAATTTAAGTTTACCCATTTCTTGTTAGTTTTTATTGTTATGTTAATCACCATACATTACATCATTAGTTTTTGATGTAGTGTTCCATGATTCATTGTTTGCGTATACACTCAGTGCTCCATTCAATACGTGCCCTCTTTAATACCCATCACTGGGCTAACCCATCCCCCCACCCCCCTCCCCTCTAGAACCCTCAGTTTGTTTCTCAGAGTCCATAGTCTCTCATGGTTTGTCTCCCCCTCCTATTCCCCCCTCCTTCATTCTTCCCTTCCTGCTATCTTCTTCTTCTTCTTCTTTTTTTTTAACATACAATGTATTATACAGGTCTGTGATTCAACAGTCTTACACAATTCACAGCGCTCACCATAGCACATACCCTCCCCAGTGTCCATCACCCAGCCACCCCATCCCTCCCACCCCCCCACCACTCCAGCAACCCTCAGTTTGTTTCGAGATTAAGAATTCCTCATATCAGTGAGGTCATATGATACATGTCTTTCTCTGATTGA
>NW_027729847.1:0-313 GCF_054177405.1 Leptonychotes weddellii | reverse complement strand
TTGTGTGCTCCTTTCTAGCTGGCTGTCCCTACAGGGTGTGTGTGTGTGTGTGTGTTGCATTCAGTTGTCACACTTGGGTGTTTAATGCACACACCTCTGTGCCCACGTCGCACGGCCCTTCGGAGAGGGGCAATCTGGACACTCCCTAAGCTCCCAGGTGGATGCACAAACTGTGACATTTTCAGGAAACCATGAGCCGGGCTGTTTCATTCAGTCATGTATTTATTGAAAAACCTGTAATCAGTGTCTGCCCTCAAGGAACTCCAAGTCGGTCTTTTAAGACCAAAAAGAGAAGAAAAATGTTCCATCCAGA
>NW_027729846.1:0-313 GCF_054177405.1 Leptonychotes weddellii | reverse complement strand
GCTCTGTCCCCAGACCTGCCCACAGTGAAGTCACCAGGCAGCTTACCTCCAGAGTTTGCTTGTTTAATCTGTTCATTTGCCTGCAAGGAAATGAAGGAATGTTGGGGGAGGGCAGTGAGAGGACCCAGGATTACTCTAAGAACCCATAACGCAGAAGTCCTCAGAGCTCTAGATTCAGTACATTTTTAAATCCTTCATGCATATTTGTGGCTCCAATAGGCTTTATATTCTTAAGTCTGCTAAGACTATTATGTATTTTGTTTCTAAATAAAAATCAGAGGAGGTTGAGGTACAATTTGGGGTTGATATTAAA
>NW_027729845.1:0-313 GCF_054177405.1 Leptonychotes weddellii | reverse complement strand
ACTCGATCCCAGGACTCCGGGATCATGACCTGAGCCGAAGGCAGTCGCTTAACCAACTGAGCCACCCAGGCACCCTAGAGTCAGCCTCTTAACCAACTGAGCCACCCAGGCACCCCATCTACCTTTCTCTTCTTACAGTCCTCCATGCATATCTGTGTCCCAATGTCCTGTGCATATTGGATTAGCACCCATCTTAACCACCCCATTTTAACTTAATTACCTCTTTAAAGGCCCTATATCCAAATACAGTCACATTCTGAGGCACTGCGAGTTAGGGTTTTGATATGATTGGAATTTAGCCCATAATAAGTAG
>NW_027729844.1:0-313 GCF_054177405.1 Leptonychotes weddellii | reverse complement strand
AAAGATAAGAATAAAAATCAACGAAATTTAAAATAATAGAAAAAACTCAATGAAACCCAAAGTTTATTGAAAAGATCAATAAAATTGATAACCTCTCAATAAGATTTACAAAGAAAAAAGAGAAAAGATACATATCAATATCAGGAATAAAATCAAGGAATATCCCTACAGACCTGTAGATAATACAAAGAAAATAAGGACATATATAAAAAGACTCTATTTACATATATTCAACAACTTAGATAAAATGGACCAATTCCTTGAAAATCACAAACTACCAAAATTCACCAAATATGAAATACATAACATAAAT
>NW_027729843.1:0-313 GCF_054177405.1 Leptonychotes weddellii | reverse complement strand
TTGAAAAGTAAGAACTGTGGTGGCAAATAAATGTATTCCCTTACTCAAGGTAAAATGATTACAGTGGGGTCTTTCCTCTACTTGGAGAAAACAAACGTTCACCCTCAGTATCTGAGGGCTGTTGACACTTTTGATACCTGGTCAGGAGAGGAGGAGGTCAGCACCGAGAGCTAGGGTCCCCAGCACAAACACTCCAGGGCCAAGGGCAAGCATCTAGGGCCAGTCATTGCTTTGCTGACAAGGAAACCAGCCCCTGCACAGTAGGCGCATCTAAAGTCCTCAGGACATGCTGAGCCTGCCCTCAGGGAGTGAG
>NW_027729842.1:0-313 GCF_054177405.1 Leptonychotes weddellii | reverse complement strand
GGACTCGATCCCGGGACTCCAGGATCATGACCTGAGCCGAAGGCAGTCGCTTAACCAACTGAGCCACCCAGGCGCCCCGAATTCACGTAAGTTTTAAGTTGAATCTAAAAATTAAGCAAAGAAGGACACCTGGTTGGCTCAGTCATGATCTCGGGGTAGTGGAATCAAGTCCCACCTCGGGGTCTGCATGCTGATCACTGAGTCAGCTTGAGATTCTCTCTCTCCCTTTGCCCCTCCCCCCACTCACACTCTATTTCCCTCCCTCTCTCTAAAATAAGTAAAATCTTTACAAATATATTTAAAAATTAAACTA
>NW_027729841.1:0-313 GCF_054177405.1 Leptonychotes weddellii | reverse complement strand
ATATGAGAGAGAGAGAAAGAGAACTACAAAACAACCAGAATACAATTAACAAAATGGCAGTAAGTACCTACCTATCTAAAACGACTTATAATGTAAATGGCCTAAATGCTCCCATCAAAAGACAGGATAGCAAAATGGATAAAAAAGCAAGACCCTTCTAAGAGACTCACTTCAGACTTAAACACAATACGGTCCAGAAATGAAAAAAATAGGAAAAAAAAAAAAAAGTCAAACAAAATAGACTTTAAAACAAAGACTACAACAAGATGAAGAAGGACATTACATAATGATAAAGGGGGTCAACCAACAAGAG
>NW_027729840.1:0-313 GCF_054177405.1 Leptonychotes weddellii | reverse complement strand
TTTTTTTTAAGGCTTTATTTATTTGAGAGAGAGGGAGAGCACAGAGGGAACATGAGAGAGAGAAGCAGGCTCCCCGCTGAGTAGAGAGCGCTAAGTGGGGCTCGATCCTCAATTCCTCGGACCCTGAGATCATGACCTGAGCCAAAGGCAGTCACTTAACCCACTAAGTCACCCAGGCGCCCCGCAGTTTTTTTTTAATGTTAATTTTTCTATTTAGTTAATCTCTATCCTGCATCAGAACCTAAATTCCATGAGGAGAAAGACTCCATTTAATCGGCTCACTGTTGTAGCTTCAGTACCTAGCATCATGCCT
>NW_027729839.1:0-313 GCF_054177405.1 Leptonychotes weddellii | reverse complement strand
CCATCATTTTGCGCAGGAATTAACGAGCTCTCCTCACGCCTGCTCCCCTTTGTACCACCTCCTCTTCCACACACGTTTCATCCTTGTTCATTTACTTTCCTTGCACCAAGTTCTTTTTTTTTTTTAAAGATTTTATTTATTTATTTGACAGAGAGAGACACAGCGAGAGAGGGAACACAAGCAGGGGGAGTGGGAGAGGGAGAAGCAGGCTTCCCACGGAGCAGGGAGCCCGATGCGGGGCTCGATCCCAGGACCCTGGGATCATGACCTGAGCTGAAGGCAGACGCTTAACGACTGAGCCACCCAGGCGCCC
>NW_027729838.1:0-313 GCF_054177405.1 Leptonychotes weddellii | reverse complement strand
TTTGGGCAGGTAAAATTATGTAATGCAGTGTTTCAAACAGGGGAATTTTTTTCCTTTTTATTTCCTTTTTTTTTTTTTTAACTGTATAATGTCCCTCAAGTTATGGCAGTGTACCTTGTGCCACTGAATTTCCAAAGTGTGCCAATTTTTTTTTACTGTGCTTCAAATAAATAGAAAAAATAGTTATAATATTGATCTTCAACTTTGCCATTCATGCTTCTATGCACATTAGGCTAGGTATTCCACTTTGAAAGCATGAGTGTGTCTAGGCCTTCGAATGGCACATGCCATTTCTGGGAAATGGATCTGTAGG
>NW_027729837.1:0-5022 GCF_054177405.1 Leptonychotes weddellii | reverse complement strand
GAATATCGCCTCGGATTCACTTCTCCGCACGTCCTACCTTCCAGAAAGTGGTTGCTTTTCTGATGAGAGAGTTGTTGCTATTCTTTTCTTCGATCTTGAGTTTGTAGGTGTTCAGAATGGTTTGATCCCTATCCAGCTGAATTCCTGAGAGGAGACGAAATCCAGGTCTCCTACTCCTCCGCCATCTTGCTCCGCCCCCTGTACTTATAATTCTAAAATAATTACATTAATGAATGCATTTTTGCTCTGAACAAGTAAAAATGAATCTTTCAAGTTTTATTTCTGATAATTTCACTTTCACATTTCTGATACCATAAAATACAGCTCATCATAAAATACTCAAATACCACAGCATAAAATGTCTTCTTAATATAATAATTCAGCCAGAATTTACAAGCAATAGACCAGCTATAGGGTCAACAGAGCCTTTAAGGTATTTTGAAAAAAAAAAAAAAAGTATTTCTTAAAAACAAGTTAGCTCAAAATGAATTATTACTTTCAAGTATATGTCTACATAATTATTCTATTAAATATTTAATAAACATAAATAATTTGATAGTCCCTCAAATTTCACATTGTACATTAAATTTTTTTTTTTTTTTTTTTTATTTATTTGAGAGAGAGAGCACATGAGAGGGGGGAGGGTCAGAGGGAGAAGCAGACTCCCTGCCGAGCAGGGAGCCCGATGCGGGACTCGATCCCGGGACTCCGGGATCATGACCTGAGCCGAAGGCAGTCGCTTAACCAACTGAGCCACCCAGGCGCCCGTACATTAAAATTTCTTAAGCTCCAAATATTTTGACATGGCTCTACCATAGGAGCTTATTCTTTGTTGGAATCCAAAGACTCAAGAAATTCTTTTATGTACAGGAGATCTTGGAGGAAAATTATGTAAAGAAAGCCTAATATGGACATATCTTGACCTTAACTATTTCATACAAGTGAATTTGTCACTTTGGTTAACATTTTTCAAGTGAAATTGTAAGGAAATATAATTGTTCATTTATTAATACTGATGTGAAAAGGTTTCATTATAGATATATAGAGGAAGTTTGAAGAACAGAGGTACAATTAGATGACAAAATAGTATAGAATAAAGTACTCTATGGAGACAAGGGAAAATAGCATTGAAAGAGGCAGAAACCCCAGGAAAACATGTTAACTTTTTTTCTACCTCCCCTCACTTGAGGAATCAGAGAAATGTTTGCAGGTTTGCAAGAAGCCCTTAAGCTGCCTGTGGCCATAACAATGCCCAGAGTCTCTGAAGGCAGTGAAGTCTCAAAGATTGTCTGGCAGCAGCTTCATGGAATAGACATGCTGTAACTACTATTCCTGTCTACCTTGCACACACATCCCTGTGCCCAACCCAGCTGCCTTAATGGAATCCTCCTTCTTGGTTATGAATGAGCATGAATCAATCATGGTCACAATGACTGTGTACTTGGGCTAAAGTGGGCCAATGTGAGTTCTTTCCCATGAGCTTCACTACAGGGTGTTGATAGGAAAACTTCTTTTCCTCTGGTTAGCTATTCTTGAGTATCTTGAAAACTAGCTTTGGCTCTTTTTTTGCTTAGTTAATAATGTATTCAGTAAGAGAAAAGGAAACCAATCGTGGAGAAACAGAAATAAAAGATTTAAAGAGAAAGAGGAATTCTAGACTCTCAAGTTCCCAATTTCTTTATGTCCATTTTTTCCCCCATCTGATGTGTCAATGAATAGATATGCAGGCTAGGAGCTGTTAATTGGGCCAAGATTTAACTATTCATAGCCTTGAAGTGGGGACCACAATTACAAGGAAGTTTAAGAGAAATTGAATATTTTGGCATTATAAATCCTAATAGATAAAAATAAGCTGATATTTAATAAGTGAAAGCAACGCATAAAAATGGTCAAATATTATCCTCCTTGATTTGTCCTTAAATGTCTCATAGTATATTTATTATCTGAATATTAAATTTTAACATTACCAAGTCAGTGCAAGTATACTGATGTTTAACATATTCTCCATGGTTATATTTTGTCATACTTTACAAAAATATATTGTGCAGTGGTCATGGCTCTGCTTAGAATATTCCCTTTTAACCCCAACATAAAAGGAGCTTTGGTTTATAGCCATATGAAAAGTCTAAAAACATTCCTCTACATTTTGATAAGCAAAAATAGGATACAAGGAGTACAAATTATTGCTAAGAACCACTGGGAAGGATTCAGCAAAAAGACTGTCAACAGCTACTATGGGAAAATAGATGAGTGTTCAGGGCAACAAATGACTGCATATCCTCCTAATTGTTACAATGTCTAGGTCAGCATTTCCTAGTGATTACATCTTGTGAGTAAGACAATTGTAGAAAGACCCATACCTAAGTTGTATATGATGCAATGAGGACATTTAAGAACCTGAAAGATGTTTTAAAAACATTTTTAAATGTTTCAAGTTTTAGAGTATTTTGTAAGACTTACTATTTTTTTATAACACTGTCTGTTTTAACCCATGGAAACAGATAAAATATCCTTATTAGTGGAAGCAAACATGAAAGCAAAGCAATCATTTCCTGGTAAGAGAAATAGAGAAACTATTAAAAATAGCTAAAAGGTAATAAATAAAATTCCAACAATAAAGAAGGTATCATTGCAGAAACTAATCCCAGCATATTGTCTATTATTTTCCCTTTTTTTTTTTTTTTAAAGATTTTATTTATTTGACAGAGAGAGAGGGAACACAAGCGGGGGGAGCGGGAGAGGGAGAAGCAGGCCTCCCACAGAGCAGGGAGCCCAATGCGGGGCTCGATCCCAGGACCCCGGGATCATGACCCGGGCCGAAGGCAGACGCTTAACGACTGAGCCACCCAGGCGCCCCTATTATTTTCCCTTTTGACAGTTCTTCCGGCTACAGTGCTTAGAGGCATTTACCCTCTACAGTTGTTCTAATTATATCATTCAAATGTGATGCATGTTTAATTGGATTTTAATAGGATTGTAGCTCCTTGTTTAGCAGCCAGTTTAACAGGAGACTAATTTATTCCTAATATGGTATGGGGTCTTCTGTTCCTTCTACTAAATAAGAATTGGAAATGTGTTTGAAAACCAATGTCTTGGGTGAAGTTCCTGTCCTGAATGCAAATGCTTGTGAACCAAAGTGGGTGATTATTTTGCCCATGTTCTGAATGGGTTGAGAAGAGATATTAAAATGTGTAATAGTTCTTCCCTTGAAAAATGTTGCTTAAAAACTGCTCCTTAAAATTTTCTTCAGGTTAATTACATACTGGGTGCAAATTTTCATAAAAATATTGTAACAGCAGGTACATTTCCTGCTTGAGGGAAGGAAGTCTAAACCAGTAACAAATTAATTCTGTGAAAACATAAACAAGCTAGCTGACCAAAAGTTGTAGTATTCATCAAAAGAAATAACATTGACATATGAACAAGGTGTAGAATTTTTAAATAGTAGTTTCATGGCAGTTGAATCTATTACCATGTAAAGTTTTTTTTTTTTTTTTCTCCCTATTAAGCTCTATTGGGTTCTTAGGTATTATTTTTGGTAAGAATATATTAAAAAGTATTTAACTATGTCAATGCAGCTTTATGTGGCTGAAACTTAATCATAATCCTGCTCACATACTTATCTATCTCAAGAGAGTTGGTTTCCATTTTGATAGTGATGACAGAACAATGCGTAGGTGTAAATCATTACATTGTCAGAACAGTCACCTGAATGGTTGAATAATGATTGGAGGCATCTTTGGAAAAGCAGGTACTACAGGAAACAAGGGGGGATGTGGCTTCAATAATAATGTGCTTTTATCATTAGTACATAGAAATGCCTTTCTTAACACATATTAAACAAGTGTCATTATTTTCACCCATTCAAATTTTAAAATAATTAAAGGTGACTAAAATTAATGCACATTTAGGTGAGTTGATCAAATAAACTTTGAAAATTTCAAATGAATCACAAGACCCTTGTATGTGTCTATTTGTTACGGACATCCTGCTTCTCATACTATTTATTCTATAAAATACATAAAGCTACTTTGAAAATACCTCATTAATCCTTATCAACCTTCTGTGCTTCATTGTGTGAAGAAGGGAAATAGCAAATTCAGTCATGAAAACAAAATTCATTATGTGAGTTGTAGGTGCAGGCAAACTAAGAAAAACCAGGACACCTTTAAAAAAATCAATTGGGAATTTCAAAGCTGCATTTTCTAGAACCCTTGATCATAAGACATCGAGATCAGTACAGGTCTGTTCACTTAGATTTTGATTAAAAACATGAAGATGTATTTTGTATGGATGAAAATTGTCTGTACCATTATTCCTTGAATTCTGCCATGATTCTGAGGCCAGTAAAGCATAAGTACCTGACATTCATTTTGTCTCATGGACTCTCTAGGTAGAGCATGGCATGAACTAATTTCTGTAACCTCCTGTAGCAAGAGTGCAAATCAAGGAGCTATGTGGTAGGATGCAAAGGGGAACAAATGACCCCTGCCCTTAATTAGGCCAGATATTTCTTGCAGAGAAAGAATATATGCATAAAACATAACTCTGCAAGAGAGCATATGAAAATGTCAGTTGAATTTAGGTCTACTTTTAAGCTCTGCAGGAAACAGGTTTCTAGCCAACTTCCATACTCTTAATCTTTATTCTGAAAATATTTTTAAAAAGATTTTATTTATTTATTTGAGAGGGAGAGACTGAGAGAGAGAGCACATGAGAGGGGGGAGGGTCAGGAGGGTCAGGGGAGAAGCAAACTCTCTGCCGAGCAGGAAGCCCGATGCGGGACTCAATCCAGGGACTCCAGGATCATGATCTGAGCCGAAGGCAGTCGCTTAACCAACTGAGCCACCCAGGCGCCCTATTCTGAAAATTTTTTACTGTCTTACCATACACCTTCAGGTGTTTATGAGTTCCCTACACTCTTGATATGTCCAGCATATCTTATCTTTTCCCATCTGGTTCACGAAACCATCCAGAACTAACATCTATAGAAGTGTGCTTGCCAGGGTAAACATAAGCATT
>NW_027729836.1:0-313 GCF_054177405.1 Leptonychotes weddellii | reverse complement strand
CTGTTCAGCTTGTGTGCTATTCCCCTGTCTTCCAGATTGCTGATACATTCTTCTGCATCTTCTAATCTACTGTTGATTCCCTCTAGTGTATTTTTTGTTTCAGTTATTGTATTTGTCAATTCTGATTGGTTCTTTTTAATATTTTCTATCTCTTCATTGAAGGTCTCACTTGAGTTCTCCCATTCTTTTCTCTGGCCCAGTGAGTATTTTTGAGATCATTACTTTAAATTCTTTATCAAGCCTATTGCGTATCAGTGAGTTCAGGGTCTTCTTATGTTGCCATCTTGAACTGCAACCTATTCCTGTATTTTGT
>NW_027729835.1:0-313 GCF_054177405.1 Leptonychotes weddellii | reverse complement strand
TCCTTTATGTCAGAGAGAGACAATATTCAGTCAACAGTTATTAAAGCAATCTATGAATCAGCATGCAAATGAAGAAGTGAATGAGTGAAGAGAACGGGTTCATGGGGGGCTCACACAACAAGAACGAGTGAAAGTCTACACAGTTTAGAGCTCCTAGCCACTGAGACTCCCTGAGATAACACTGCATAAAACTAGTTTGCCCCACAAAGATGGGACCCCCCTCTGGAGCCCCAGAAAACATGGCTATCGCCATCAATTGTGACACCAAAGAAGGGAACATTTGCTGAATGCATGTCATAGTTGGAAGAGCTGT
>NW_027729834.1:0-313 GCF_054177405.1 Leptonychotes weddellii | reverse complement strand
TACATGAAAGTGAAGATAGGAAAGGCAAGGCAGATGGTCAAAACTAAAAAGATGGCAACCTCACGAACGACCAGGGGAAGGCAAAATAAAATAGGAGTGAGGTACCATTCCACATCCACCGGATGGGCAAACATCAAAAGGCCAGCTCAAACCCAGTATGCTCGAGGATCTAAGAAAACAGAAACTCATACTCATCATTAGTGGAGGGCAGGTTTTGTGCTATTACTTTGTAGAGCAAATTGGTAATTCCCGGTAAAGTTGGGAGATGCCTCTCCTCTGTGAATCAGTTATTTCACCTTTTTTTTTTTTTTTT
>NW_027729833.1:0-313 GCF_054177405.1 Leptonychotes weddellii | reverse complement strand
TAAGAATCAGAATAGCATTGGACTTCCAAAGTCATAGCCAAAGGGAAAAGAGAGAGACAGTATACCCCCAGGTGCCTGTTTACAAAACATAATAAAGATGCAAATAAGAAAACTTTTTTATTTTACTTTTGCACTGAGTTACAATATTTAAGTTTGTTGAATGTATAAATAGCGTATTTTTTATTTATGGGTACATTAGAGCAAGAAGTATATTCTCTATACATTATACTTGCCCCTGGGATAAGTTTGTCTGCTATAACAATAGTGGACGCCAGAAGACAATGAAGCAATGCCTTCAAAATTCTGAAAGAAA
>NW_027729832.1:0-313 GCF_054177405.1 Leptonychotes weddellii | reverse complement strand
AAAAAAAAAAAAGAGAATGCATCATTCTGGGTGGGCTCAGGTAAGCAGGTAGAAGGAAAGCACGCACATCTGGCAGATGACACATCCCCACTGGTGTCTTGAGTTTCCCCTGAACCAGACCTTCCTGGAGTCGATGAACGACAAACAGGCTACTTTGCTCAGACCACGGGGTTTGATCCTGACAACTCCCCTGGAACTCCTTTCAACTTGGCCTTTTATAAATGCCCTCTACCGAGATCTCAGTTCCCAAAAAAAAGGAAGAATGTGCCCATCGGACGCAACTCAAACCCAGCAACCCTTTCTCCAGAAGAGA
>NW_027729831.1:0-313 GCF_054177405.1 Leptonychotes weddellii | reverse complement strand
TCTCATTCCTTTTGATGGCTGCATAATATTCCATTGTATATATATATACCACATCTTCTTTATCTTTCAAATGAAGGCATGAGACTGGGTCATTTTCAATCAACTTTCTTTTTCTTTCTTTCTTTCTTTATTTCCTTTTTTTTTGCATGATACAAATTCTGGCTATACTATAAATTATTCATGGCCTCCTTTTTTTTTTAACTCAAAATGAAAATGCTGTATTAAATTCTATTTGAAAAAAAAAATGTGTATTCTAACAATTTAGATGTTTCACTTCACTGAATAGAAGAACACCAATGAGAAAGTCCGTGCC
>NW_027729830.1:0-313 GCF_054177405.1 Leptonychotes weddellii | reverse complement strand
AGTATGTAACACAGCGCCTGACATAATTGAAATGTGTCAAATAAATGTTATTGAATGAAATCTGGAAAGGAATTTTGAGACCTAGGTACAAATTGTGTGTTGTAGATATATGTTAGTGGGAAAAAAAAATGGAGTAATATTAAGATGCTCATCACATTCATTTGATGATTTGGTTTATTTGTTTCCCAAACTAGAAAAACCAGGCATGTGTGAAATCAGTAAAGGGGCTTTTGGAGAAAGTGAGAAAGTTTAAAGCAAGAGCAAGAGAAAAAGAAAGGAAAGAGACAGATGAAGAAAAATTAGACTAAAAAGG
>NW_027729829.1:0-313 GCF_054177405.1 Leptonychotes weddellii | reverse complement strand
ATTAGAATATTTCCTGATAAATGTGCAGGAAAACAGTGAAATGAGAGAAGGAACTTGTTTTTCTCCGGGCTTTTAAGTCAGAAAACCTTGGGTTTAAATTTTAGTTCTATCTCTTGGGGCGCCTGGGTGGCTCAGATGGTTAAGCGTCTGCCTTCGGCTCAGGTCATGATCCCAGGGTCCTGGGATCGAGTCCCACATCGGGCTCCTGACTCAGCAAGGAGTCTGCTTCTTCCTCTCCCTCTGCCTCTCCCACTGCTCATGCTCTCTCTCTCTCTCTGTATCTCTGTGTCTCAAATGAATAAATAAAATCTTT
>NW_027729828.1:0-313 GCF_054177405.1 Leptonychotes weddellii | reverse complement strand
GCAGAGTGATGGGTCAGTCCAGGGACTAGTGCCAGCTTCTAGCCACCCAGACCAAATAAGGAGAGACAGGGTGGAGTTTAGACCTCCAGGTCTGGGGTACCTAAAGAACTGAAGTCACAGGGTCTGCAGTTTTCAAGCCTTGGCAGGAAAGATCATTATGAGCATATCCGAACTCTGGACTTTGCTAAAGCTAGGTCCATGCTTGCTGCCACTGAGCCATTCTGTCTCCTAGTGATAACTTGAGGCATGTAGCCATTAACTGGATGGAGCAGCTATTCCTAGCCTGTGGAGGAGCCAGAACCGCCAACCCATA
>NW_027729827.1:0-313 GCF_054177405.1 Leptonychotes weddellii | reverse complement strand
TTCCTTATCTAAGGAGAGTTGCTACAGTTGATGTCAAAGAGGTTACTGCCTGTGTTCTTCTCTAGGATTTTAATGGTTTCATGTCTCAAATTTAGGTCTTTAATCCATTTTGAATTTATTTTTGTGTATGGTATAAGAAAATGGTCCAGGGCACCTGGGTGGCTCAGATGGTTAAGCGTCTGCCTTCGGCTCAGGTCATAATCTCAGGGTCCTGGGATCGAGTCCCGCATCGGGCTCCCTGCTCCTTGGGAGCCTGCTTCTCCCTCTGCCTTTCTCTCTCGCTCTGTCTCTCATGAATAAAAAAAAAAAAAAA
>NW_027729826.1:0-5022 GCF_054177405.1 Leptonychotes weddellii | reverse complement strand
GGTGGAAGGAAGAAACATAAATTTCACTTTTTACCAAAGAATGACCACTTTGCCGAATGTCATTTTAAAAATACACTAATTTTAGGTGTCATATGAAAATCTTTTTTTTTTTTAAATCTTTATGCAAGCTATAGGGAAATGGGAGAATCAAATTAATTTTAACTGTGGAAAAATGATTGAGGCCCAAATGCATAAAATGGATATATATTTCCTTTAAAATATGACTCAAGTATTGTATGTATATAGTAGGAAAGTCATAAATTATAACTGAGGAAAAGATTAAAAATCACCTCTAAGCCACAGGTATAGAACAAAAAAAGAGACCATACTATGTTAGAGCAATGTGTTATATATTCTTTTGTAATCTGTTCTTTCACCTAGCAGTTTACCATGGGCACCAAGTCATGTTAGTAATCTACTTGTGACATTGACTTGAGTGAGCACATGGCTGTATTTCCTGTTGTGGGATACTTAAATTATTTACTGATTTGTTTTGATTTTTTTATATTGTAAACCACACTGCGATCAGTGTTTTTTGTGTCTTAATCTTTATTATTTAGCAGATGTACATTTCTGATACAAATGGACATTTAGGTTTGAGAAGAATTTGGGGGGTTAGCATTGCATTTCTATATTCTTAATTTTTTTTCAAAGAATTTAATTTATTTATTTGAGAGAGAGCACAAGCTAGGGGGAGGAGCATAGGGTGAGGGAGAAGCAAACTCCCCACTGAGCAGGGAGCCCAGGCAGGGCTTGATCCCAGGACCCCCAGATCATGACCTGAGCCGAAGGCAGACGCTTAACCGACTAAACCACCCAGGTGCTCCTGTATTCTTTATATATATATATAATATATCCCTGGCTCATCCTCTCTCTCTCAAATAAATAAAATCTTGAAAAAAAAAAAAGAGGGAAGGTGAGGAGGTATGGTGACATTTGGAATTTTCCCTTTTTTGGCAACCCATGCCTGGTTGTAAGTAGCCCATTGGTCAGTTGGGGCCTATTGCTGTTTTGAGGTGGGTCCTCCGATGGGCCCATCTGTATTCAGCCCGGGGATCACTGTGGCCCTTTCTACATTCCATCGCTCAAGCCTATTTGCCTAAAAGCAGCCTCTACACTTTCTTGTGGTGCCCTTTGTTTCCTCATTGTCTTAATATTCTTTCCCGTGGCAGGTGGACCCTTGAAAATCAACAATCTGTCTGCTCTCTCCCCTAGCAATTGTAGCTTCTTTTCTAGAAAAGTTCCTTTATCATTGCTGGAGTCTTGATGTTTTCCTGGATTTTCTGGTATAATTATTCAGTTGCAAAGTAGACTGCTGAGAATAATTTAAGAAGACATTAATAGCTCATTTAGACTCGTGGAGTTCTCACATATAATTTCAATTTTTGAACTCCTTGGTGTTTGCTGAGGAGTGGTTTCGATTTGCCCTCTCTCGGGAGACTTGGGTCCAGGGAGTAGCATCTACAGTTTGCAATGAAGAATTCATTCAAGCTGCAGTGTACAGACTGGGGCACACGAGGAATTGGAAGACATTCTATGGGAGAGGCCAACGTGGTTAGTTTTGAGGACATTGCCAGATCTTCACCCTCACTGTACTCTTCCCCCAGCATTTACCTGCCTGAAATCATGCCGTGTCTCCTTTTCCAACTCTCCAGAATGGCCCTCTCTCCGCTGTCTAAAAGGATGGCCTATTTCTGCTTACTGTAAATATTTCTTAGGTCATTTTCTGAGGTGTAAAACCTCTAGGGCATCAACCAAAGGGCCGGTTCGTAATATTGATTTTAAGGACGCATTTCTTAATTAAGTCACCATTCCTCTCTTCTACACAAGTCGTGCCATTTCTGATGTTTCGGCGTTTTTTGGTTTTCTTTCTTACCCATTGTGTGTACTGATTACCCACATTTGCAGTCTATATGTGTTGTCCTAATCCATGGCTGCTCTTGTGACGTCGCGGCAGAGTGGAGTGGTTAGTGACAGGGTGGGTGGCCCTCAAAGCCTAAAACATTCACTCTCTGGTGCTTGACAGACAGATCTCCAGCCCTGTTCTCGCCGGCATTATCTACTTCCAGTTCACACCATTCATTCGTTCAACACCTTTTTTATTTTTTTGAGGGGCGTGCCTTTATACGCCAAGCACTGTGCTGGCTACTGCATTGGTCGGGAAGGAAAAGCGGTTTGTACTTGTTAAAACCTTGTGAAGGGGAACCATTTTCGTCATAATTCAGTGGCTTTTTTGCACGAAAGAACAAATAATTCCTAAAGAAGGCCTGCCAAATTCTTGCTCTCTCGCACTTGTAGATTACAGGTGTTGCCTTCAGTTTCCATTAAACAGGAGCATGTTTGTTTCTTTGGGAGGACGTCCCAAGACATCCCAGGTACGGGTCTTCCTTATTATCAGGACGTTGTAGATGAATCTTTTTGAGTCATTCAGGCACGTAAGACTGATCTTCACTATTGTTACGCACAAGGAATTCATCAGTTGGGTTATCCTCAGATCTGTGGATACATAGAGCGGGTGGAGGAGGATAGAAGAATCATTTTCAGTGAACGTGGAATCAGGTTACATTTCAGTAATGGCAACGTTGGTTATTGAGAAATGTTTTCACGGAGCTCCATCATTGTAAAGGGGACTGAACTCAGTAGGTATTTCTAAAAGCTTCATCTGTGCCATTTAGAATTGTTCTGTGAAGTGTTTTTAGAGCCTCTGTAGTGATTGCTTAATTTATCCATTATTTTTGACGCCTAGCTTGTTGGTTTTTCAATATGTAATGACACTAAACTGTTTCTCAAGCTCTTTCTGTAGCGCACTCATATTAGTCCCTTTCGCCCTTTTTAAAATTTAGATAGGGGATATTTTACTCCTGTTGCTGGTAGATACTGAGTTTGCGTGGCTTTCCATTCTGGATCTGCTGAGCAACTTTTTAGCAATTTGATTTTTTTTTTTTAATTTTAAGCTATTTTGATTGAATTTCTCTTACTTTTCTTTACTACCTTGAAATCGAACCTCCATTTATCTGCACAGTGGAAAGGACTGACCTTTAAAAAAAAAAAAAAGATTCCCTCTGATTATTTGGGGGGGAGGGAATAAAGCACTAATCATTTTGTTATCAAAGGATATTTCTGACACATTCTTACTGTGAGTTTGCTAGTTCAGGCCAGAAGAATGTCCAACAGGAAGTAGATAAATTAATCCGGACAGAATCTAGCAAAACTGAAAAGTGAGCGCCCCTTCAGGGAGCTCTTTGTGTCATTCTTTGTGTTCCTGCCTAGAAATCAATGGAGTTTGCATCAGAAGATATTGTTCCCTATAGGGAGGTAGCTCAGAAAGCTGCAACTTCTCACATGGGGGAATAAAAGAGAAACTTAAAATCCCTGGCCACTGAGTAGCGAGTCCCTTGGGTGGCTTGATAGCCTAGATCAGTCTGTTTAATAAATGCCTCTCTGTTGTTGCTTGTGTCGGTTACGCAGTGCTGAGCCCCTTCTATTCAGATACTAGAATTATCAGTCTGCACTACAAACTGCCAGTTTTCCAGAAATACAGAATAATTCAAAACGTCTCTGTTGTGGCTCTTTTGTAGATGGCATAGAGAGTTAGGGATTAATATGAGGGCAGAAAGTACAAATATTTTTGATTTACTGAGCCACAGTTTGGAATTTAGATACATGCTTCTACGTTATTTGCCATGAACAGGACAGAAACTGAGCAACCGTAATAGAAAGTCATTGGAATTACTGTCCTTTCGATTATAAAGGACTTTTAAAAAGGCAACTCAGTGTTTATTTCAGTTCTTTTTCTCTGACACTGCCTTGATCATAAACTAGTCTCAGACATGAAAGGACTGTAAAATTACTTAAATAAACCTGTGCTAGTCATTTTTTTTTATACTTATAACCTTTAACCCCATATTATTAGGGTAAGAAAGAGTGTTATTTTTCTCATTGTTTCTGCCCCATTGATTGTGTCTGCTTAAACTCCCTCTTATCCCCCATTCTTGTATTTTGGTAACAGAAGCATCCTGTTTTATGAATTGTGTGTGCTGAATTAGCTTAAGAGGACTTCACTGCATGATGATGACTTGAGTCCTTTAATTGTGAAGGCAGTTTCTTTTACCTTCATTATGAAAAGGGCAAATAAGGCAGTTTTCATTGCCTGAAGGTTTTTCATAAAGCTTTCCCTCTCTTGGAATAAAGCATCAGGACAAAAGGAGTAGGCTGTTCCCAGGAATTTCTAGAAATAGCTTTTGGAAGTAAAATTAGAAGATAGCTCTCTGTTCCTCTGTGAAGGAACAAAGTCATTCTTACGGCACAAGAATTAGACGCAAAGGCTTTGATTCTTTGGGGATTCGTGATTTTTTTCACCATTGGTTATAACAGCAATGACCTTCTTTTACAGTGTGTGAAGCACGTTTGCATACAGTCGTCTCAACATTGCCTTTACTGTTAACCTTGTGCTGTATAGAGCAGGTGTTGCTACTATTATTTCCGTTTTGCAGCCGGGGAAACAGATTGAAGGAGATTAATGACTTTGCCGGAGTCACTCAGCTACCAAATGGGAGAGCCTGGGGTTTTTGACTCCAATCGTGCTCTTTCGAGTGTACCATGCTGCCCAGGGTCTTTCTTCTTAATCTGTGCCATTTAGTGTTGCTAAGATTCTAGGGGAACAATGACAGGGCGAAGGTGTCCTTCTCCCTGAGAAACGCAAACGGCAATAAAATACGCATAATGTAAGCATTTAGAATGGGATGTATTCTCCAAAACTCATAGACAAACTGAGCAACGTGTTCTGAGTAATAGGTATGTAAGTATTCATATGCTATAATGTGCTTAATGCGTAGGTGTTCTATTTAATTCATATATTCTTGTTTCTTTTGCCCTTACTAGTGAATGATGGATTCAGTATTATAGGCTGATAGTTTCCTCAGACCTTTAAGATGTTACTGCGTGGTCTCTGGTCTTGTTAATTTTGAAGTCTGTTGTTATTCTAAACTGTTCCTTCGTAGACAGTCTCTATTTTTTTTTTTT
>NW_027729825.1:0-313 GCF_054177405.1 Leptonychotes weddellii | reverse complement strand
CAAAGCCTTTCACTGAGAACTGCGGACTGGCTCTATTGAGGACCCACCTGGGCGGACCCTGCTTGGTGCCTTAGTGCCTGAATGAGGCCCGCCTCCCACCCAGATGGGCTTCAAACGGGGGACGGGAGGCCACGTCATCATCTGTCCCCTGCTGTCTCTCCGACCCTACAACTTCCTCAGGGCCCAGGGAGCTGGGTGAGCCTGCGTGTCATGGACGACCCAGGCACCAGAACATTCTTGAAAATGGCTTCCTTTTGGCCCCACGGACGTGGTCCTGGGACTGGGTATGACTGTGACCCTGGCACGTGACCCA
>NW_027729824.1:0-313 GCF_054177405.1 Leptonychotes weddellii | reverse complement strand
TTTTGCTCTCTCGTGTGGCCTCACACAGCCCTCTGGCTGCTGGAGGGCTGCACATGTGCATGGTGTGTACAAGGCGTGTAGATAGGGGTGTGTGTTTGTGGGCAGGGGTGTGTGTACAGGGGCACGAGTGCAGGGTGTGTGTGCAGAGGTGTGTGCTCAGGGTATGTGCTGGGGTATGCATAGAGGAAGGGTGCAGGGGCGTGTGTTCAGGGGCATGTGTCCAGGCTATGTGTGCAGGGGTGTGTGCATGCAGTCACACAGCCCAGTCACATAGGCGCTCCCAGACTCCCAGCTTCCATAATGGCCATCCCTG
>NW_027729823.1:0-313 GCF_054177405.1 Leptonychotes weddellii | reverse complement strand
AACTCCCTTAATGAAAAATGCAAACAGTGGGTGCTCAGAAAATATTTGAAAAATGACAACTGGGGAGAGGGAAAGATGGCGGAGGAGTAGGGGACCCTATTTCGGCTGGTCCCTGGAATTGAGCTGGATATCTACCAGACCACTCTGAGCACCCATGAAACCAGCCTGAGATGTAAGAAGATCTGGATCTCTACAAACAGAATATTGCAGGCATTTGGTTTTGAGGTACGAAGCAGAGAGCTGATATCAGAGGATAATGGCAGCGGGAGGGTGCCTGGCCGTGAGGATCCTACACCGCCGGTGAGTGACAGCC
>NW_027729822.1:0-313 GCF_054177405.1 Leptonychotes weddellii | reverse complement strand
TTCCTGGACTCACTCCCATTATGAATTCCAGGGTCTGTTTTGGGAAGTATAAACTAAGACAAGATCTGAGGATTTGTAGCTCATTTTTCATGCCATTTTGATTTATACACATTATTATTGTGTCTCTCTCACCTTCCTCTTTTGTTGTTGGAAGTTTAAATAATTTAAGTGATAAATAATATATAACACTGAAAAAAGATTTGCATAGGACTCCACATACAGACTATGAAAATAACACTCGGGGGCTGTAGGAGGATTGTTTTAATAGTTCTACTGCATCTGTCTCTGTTTTGTAGAAAACATTTTGAAATTG
>NW_027729821.1:0-313 GCF_054177405.1 Leptonychotes weddellii | reverse complement strand
ACTGGTAAGGGCCAGCCAGGGTGTGCATTTTGAGGTTAGTGCGGTGGTGGAGGACACCAGAGCCAAGAGAAGCAAATCTGAGCAGGGACTGGCAGATGCAGGGTCTACCTAGCTGGGCTGAGTGATTGGGAGGGAGACCCAGAGCCAGAATAGGAAGGGGTTTGGTGAGACATCAGGGCAGGTTCAGTGAGTTTCACCAAAATGTGCAGGCAGGTCAGAGAAAGATCTAGAGTAAATTTCAGTGAGGTTAAGGTGTTACAGAGGTAGGGAGCCATGACCAACTTGCAGAGGAGTCAAAGGAGGGTCGGGGGGG
>NW_027729820.1:0-313 GCF_054177405.1 Leptonychotes weddellii | reverse complement strand
ATGCAAGCTCATTGTCGAAAATCTGGAATATTCACAGAAGAACAATGGGGAAAATGAAAGTGTCACATCCCATTCCAGAGGATGACAGGCTGGCCTTTCTTGACATTCTGTGTTTTTGTTTTTTTTTTTTTTAAGATTTTATTTATTTATTTGACAGAGAGACACAGCGAGAGAGGGAACACAAGCAGGGGGCGTGGGAGAGGGAGAAGCAGGCTTCCCGCAGAGCAGGGAGCCCGACGCGGGGCTCAATCCCAGGGCCCTGGGATCATGACCTGAGCCGAAGGCAGACGCTTAACAACTGAGCCACCCAGGC
>NW_027729819.1:0-313 GCF_054177405.1 Leptonychotes weddellii | reverse complement strand
GTGCGAGCTCCTCAGAGTCCTCTTCCGGTGGAGTCATGCAGGATGCACTTAATTCCTCCAACGATGAGTTGTGACAACATGTGTAAAGTTGTTGTCTCAGAGGGGGGTTCATCAGAGATTCAGTGCCCAGTGTTTTTGCTGGGGGCTGTTCATGTAGGCGCCCCCTGCCTAGTACATTCCAAAATTCCAGGCTCTCAGAAAGAAAACAGGTGTAGCATAAACAACATTGTCTCTTCAAACACGTAGTCACAGTGAGCTGGTCCTAACAGTTTGGGAATGGTGGAAACACTCCTGAAATCCCAGTTCCCAGGGG
>NW_027729818.1:0-313 GCF_054177405.1 Leptonychotes weddellii | reverse complement strand
AAGTGCTTTTTTCCTGTCAATTCTCCAGAAATGTATTGTTACTTTATCTAAAAGGTATATAAACAGCCTGCTTTGGTCACTTCTTGGGTCCCATATCTAGAGGACTTTGGTATGTACAAAATTAATTTTTTCCTTGTTAATTTGTTTTGTGTCAGTTTAATTATTAGACCAGCCAAAAGAACCAAGAGGGTTAGGGAGGAATTTCTCCTCCCTGACAATAGCAATGGCTGAACTACAGATGTGTTTTCTTTATTTGACCAGCTCCAACTATGACTCAACATAAGAATTCTAAGGAAGTCTTTAAAAAAAAAAA
>NW_027729817.1:0-313 GCF_054177405.1 Leptonychotes weddellii | reverse complement strand
GAAAATTAAAATATTCTGTTAAAATTTTTCTAGTTTAATCTGTTTGCAAACTAAATACATTTTGCAGAGCTAGTTATCTTTTAAGGCGATATAAATTAAAATGTTTGTCATGTAAAAAAAAAATAAAAAAATAAAATGTTTGTCATGTTACCCACATTTTTACCATTTCTGAAGCACTTTATTTCTTTATGTAGATCCAGATTTCTTCTGGTATTTGACTCTTGCCTGAAGAACTTTAACATCTTTTTAGTATGGGTAATGGATATTGGCAATGAATTCTCTGTTTTTCTTTGTCTGAAACATTCTTATCTTA
>NW_027729816.1:0-313 GCF_054177405.1 Leptonychotes weddellii | reverse complement strand
TCTCACCTTCGTTCTCACAAGAGAGTTCACAATAGTGAAAGGCCTTATGAATGCAGTGAATGTGGCAAGTCCTTTTGCCGAAGGAATAGTCTCAATGTACACATCAAGATTCATTCGGGTGAAAGGCCTTACAAATGTAATGTATGTGGGAAATCTTTGAACTATAAGTCGACGTTCATACAACACCAGAGAATTCACACAGGAGAAAAGCCTTATCTGTGCAGTGAATGTGGGAAATCTTTTAGTTATAGCCGCGCCCTCCGGTATCATCGTCAAAGTCACCTTGCAGTAAGTCCTTATGATTGTAGTGATT
>NW_027729815.1:0-5022 GCF_054177405.1 Leptonychotes weddellii | reverse complement strand
AGTGTCCTTCTGTATCTCTAACTACAGTCTTTAGCTTAAAATCTAATTTGTCTGATACAAGAATTGCTACCCCAGCTTTCTTTTGAGGTCCCTTCACTTTCAGTCTGGATGTATCTTCAGGTTCAAAATGAGTCTCTTGTAGACAGCATATGGATGGGTCCTGTCTTTTTATCTAATCTGCAACCCTGTGCCGTTTCATAGGAGCTTTTAGGCTGTTCACATTGAGAGTGATTATTGAAAGATATGAATTTATTGTTATCATGTTGCCTGTGAAGTCCTTGTTTCTATAGATTATCTCTGTAAATTTCTGTTCTATATCACTCTTGGGGTCTTTCTCCTTTTATAGAACCCCCCCTTAATATTTCTTGTAGGGCCGGCTTAGTGGTCACATATTCTTTCAGTTTCTGCCGGCCCTGGAAACTCTGTATCTCTCCATCCATTCTAAATGACAGCCTTGCCGGATAAAGTATTCTTGGCTGCATGTTCTTCTCATTTAGTACCCTGAATATGTCTTTCCAGCCCTTTCTGGCTTGCCAGGTCTCTCTGGACAGGTCTGACGTTATTCTGATGTTCCTCCATCTGTACATAAGGAATCTCTTCCCCATAACTGCCCTTAAGATGGTTTCCTTGGTTCTAAGATTTGTGAGTTTTACTATTACATGCCATGGCGTTGGTCTGTTCTCCTTGATCTTGGGAGGGGTCCTCTCTGCCTCTTGGACATGAGTGCTTGTTTCATTTCCCAGATTAAGGAAGTTCTCAGCTATGATTTGCTCAAATATATCTTCTAGTCCTCTCTCTCTCTCCACCCCCTCAGGGATTCTAATAATTCTGACATTGGAACGTTTCATAACATCACTTATTTCTCTAATTCTGTTTTCATGGATTTTAAACTGTTTGTTCCAGGCCTCCTCCTGTTCCTTCCTTGTTATCAGTTTGTCTTCTAGATCACTAATTTGTTCTTTTGCCTCGTTTACCCTAGCTGTTAGACTATCTAGATTAGATTGGATTTCATTGATAGCATTTTTAAATTCTGCCATATCAGCTCTCATTTCTGCCCTTAGAGAATCTATGTTGCCATTAATCGTTTTCTCCATCCTAGCTATTGTCTTCATAACTGTTACCCTGAAGTCTATTTCCAACATCTTTCTTATATCCATATCCATTTGTTCTGTGGCAGAGGTCACAGTCTCTGAGTCTTTCCTATTTTGGGGGTTCCTCCTCTTAGTCATTCTATTGAGGGGTGGTTGAGGGAATCTACAGAGTTCAAATTATTGACCACCACCCAAGCAAAATGCACCTGTTTTATAGTGACCTTAGGGTTGTTGGCCTCTTGTTCTTCCAGCCTGTCTTCTGGGGGAGGGGTCTGCCATGCTGTTCCTCAGGCAACCCTGTTTGGGCAGAGTTCCCCTGCCGCCTGTGGGGGGGGAGGATAGGCTCAGTGAAAACCGGTTTGGGGGACTTTTTTTCTCTGGTGGCTTTCCCAGGTGGCTTTCCAAGAGTCAGAGCGGAAGTGACTGTATCCAAACCTCTGCCTCAGACAGAGATATCTCAGCCTGTTCTTCAGTGAGCTCTCTAGGCCACACTCCGTTTCTGTCTGTGCTGCTAAAAACTACAACACCCTGGAAGCAAGGGCTGGGTTAACGTGTTATTATCAATATGTCTCTTTATTTTGGTTAACAGTTGGCTTATGTAGATGGCTGCTCCCATGTTGGGGGCATAAATATTTACAATTGTTAGATCTTCTTTTTGGATAGACCCGATAAGAATGATATAGTGTCCTTCTGTATCTCTGTGAGCACTCCCAGCCCTTGCTTCCAGGTCCAGGCATGTCTCTGCCCTTTGTGCTTCTAAAACCGCCAGCCACCCCCAGTTCGCATGTCTACCCCTGCAGCTCCAGGTTTCAGCGGTGGGGGGGAGGCTGCCCTAAAGTCCTTTCCCCACTGCTACCCATCTGTGAGTCTGTGCCCTGTCCCCAGCATGGGATGCTTTCAAGCTCCCTCAGCTCAGGATCCTGGAAGCTCCATCCCCCTTCCGTTTATCTTCTGATATCTACCCACAGAATCACAGCTCCCCACTTCATACCTTGAAACCAACCACTGGAGATATTCTGTTTGTAGAGATCCAGATATATCTTCTTACATCTCAGGCTGATTTCATGGGTGTTCAGAGTGGTCTGGTAGATATCCAGCTCAATTCAGGGGACCAGTTGAAATAGGATCCCCTACTCCTCCACCATCTTTCCCCCCTCCCTGGGAAACAGATTTTTGAGAGCTATGTCTTCAGGGATGAAAGACACAAAAAGAACAAGAAGCCAGGAAAGCCAAGCCTATTCATTCATTTATTCATTCATTCACCAAACATATAGTCAACAATTGTCTGCTCTGTGTTCCAGATATTGTCCTAGGGGTTCCTGCCCTCCAGGAATGCAGTGTCAAAGAGAAAAAACACATGTTACTGACAGCATATGAGAGGTGAAGCTTCTCTTAGCTAGGCAGTCAGGAGGCTCTGGAGGAAGTGACCTTCAAGCTGAGACAAGAGTCAAGTGAAGGAGGAGAGGAAGTGAGTTCTGGGCAGAGGATAAAGCATGGACAGAGACTGGGAAGTGAGAGGGAGTATCAGAGGAACACAGATACATCCTGACCTGTCCCCCAAAAATCATGTTTAGGCCTGACATCCCAATGAAATTATTAATCACACTCCTTTTCACTTTCAAAAGGGTCCTGGCTGGTCACCCTGTAATATATGAGAAATATGACCTTGAGATGGAAGGACAGGAGCAGAAGGTGGGCTGCAGAGGTAGGCAGTGATCACATAGGGTCTTCAAAGTTCACCTTTAATACAATGGGCCCTGGCCTCAGAGCAGGAGAGCTATTTGGAGTGAAGAGCGATGTCCTGCTGTTCATGGTGGCTCTACCTAGCTGCAGCCTCATTTTGCGTCATTCCCATTTTTCAAGAAAAACCATAAATCTGGATTTCTCTCAGAAATCTCTCAATTTTAGGGTGGGGAGAAGGAGTAACTGGGTGATGGGCATTAAGTAGGGCACGGGATGTAATGAGCACTGGGTGTTATATACAACTGATGAATCACTGAACTCTATCTCTGAAACTAATATACCATATGTTAATTAACTGAATTTAAATTAAATTAAATTTTAAAAAGAAATTTCTCAACTTTAAAATGTCAGCAACTAATAAAAAAACAAATAAAAAAAACCATGTAGGCTAAATAAAACCTAAGGGCTGGATTTGGCCTAAGGGTTGCCAGTTAGAAATCTCTTTTCTTTTTTTTATTATGTTCAATTAGCCAACATACATCATTAGTTTTTGATGTGGTGTTCAATGATTCATTAGTTATGTATAACACCCAGTGCTCATCACTACAATGTGCCCTCCTTAATTCCCATCTAAACTGTAAATGAGTAAAAGGGAAGAATTAAAAAAAAAAAAAAAAAGACTGTGAGCTTTCCCTGAGGAAGGGAAATCCACACTATCAGAATGCACATCTCTGGTAATCTTGAGAGAGAGGAAAGAGAAATACCTTCCAAGTACCTTTCTCATGCATCTACAGGGAAAACAGGTCAGCTAATTTCTCTATCAGGTCATTTAACCACCTAGAGGGAAGGAATAAATGGGTGGGATCCCACCTTTGTGCTTTCAGAGGTTGATGATAAATCCTGGAGACCAAACCAAGTGGGTTCATCAGGAAGGTCCCACAGATGGAGAAAGTATAACTGAAACCTGTGACCATCCTGAGGATGGATAGAGTGGAACACTCCCAGCCCCCCATTTTGGGTGCCAGCCATATCATAAGTCCTGACAAGAAGGAGGGGCCTGAAATGCTAGGAACTGGGCTAGTAGCACCATCAAGAAACCTTCAGGCTTTACCACAAGTTTAGTTTCTTGGACCAAGTAGGAAAATAGAACTTTTGAGATGGTAATTGTATTACTTACAATACAGGGGCAGCTGCTGTATTGGAGGTTCAGAATACCAGTGTCATAAAGAAGATTAGTGTTCATTTCTCTTTCTTATAACAATATGAGATTATGGAGTCCAGGGCTAACATGGTAGTTCTACAGAGTTAGAACCCAGATTCCTTCTGTCTCACTCTGGTCTTCTTGGATGTTGCCCTCATGTGCAAGGCCCAAAATGGTGCACCATGGCATTCATGCCCCAGCTGGTAAAAAGATGATAAGGAGAAAGGAAGGACACTTCTCTCAGAGGGCCTACTCATATCCCATTAGCCAGAACCTAGTCACACAGCCATCATAGCTGCTAAGAAACTGGGAAATGTGCTCTTTAACTGGGTGGCTATATTAGTTACCCATTGTGGCATAACAAACCATTCCAAAGCATAGTGGATTGAGATATCAACAATTTATTATTTCTTTTTTTTAATTATATTATGTTAGTCACCATACAGTACATCATTAGTTCTTGATGTAATGATCCATGATTCATGGTTTGCGTATAACACCCAGTACTCCATGCAATACATGCCCTCCTTAATACCCATCACCAGGCCAACACATCCCCCCATCCCCCTCCCCTCTAAAACCCTCAGTTTGTTTCTTAGAGTCCATAGTCTCCCATGGTTCACCTCCACCTCTGATTTCCCCCACTTCATTTTTCCCTTCCTTCTCCTAATGTCCTCCATGCTATTCCTTATGTTCCACAAATAAGTGAAACCAAATGATAATTGACTTTCTCTGCTTGACTTATTTCACTTAGCATAATCTCCTCCAGTCCCACCCATTGATGCAAAAGTTGGGTATTCATCCTTTCTGATGGCTGAGTAATATTCCATTGTATATATGGACCACATCTTCTTTATCCATTCATCTGTTGAAGGGCATCTCAGCTCTTTCCACAGTTTGGTTATTGTGGACAGTGCTGCTATGAACATTGGGGTGCATATGGCCCTTCTTTTCACTACATCTGTATCTTTGGGGTAAATACCCAGGAGTGCAATTGCTGGGTCATAGGGTAGCTCTATTTTTTTTCCAAAGTGGCTGTACCAACTT
>NW_027729814.1:0-14260 GCF_054177405.1 Leptonychotes weddellii | reverse complement strand
TTTTTTTTTTTAAAGATTTTATTTATTTATTTGAGAGAGAGAGAATGAGAGACAGAGAGCAGGAGAGCGAGGAGGGTCAGAGGGAGAAGCAGACTCCCCGCTGAGCAGGGAGGCTGATGTGGGACTCGATCCCGGGACTCCAGGATCATGACCTGAGCCGAAGGCAGTCGCTTAACCAACTGAGCCACCCAGGCGCCCCTTGACAAACTTTTTAATACTAGCAAACAATCTTATGGAAACAGGAGATAGTAGATGAAATAAAAATATCCTAGAGGAAAATATATTAAAAGATACAATTTTTAAGAAGAAAAATGGAACATCTAAATAATTTTTATATATTTAATGAAGAAATTAAATCTATAACTTAAAGCCTTTCCATGAAGAACATTCTTGTTCTGGTTTGCTGAATTCTTCCATACAATTTAGGACAAAATAATGGACACTCACACACACACACACACACACACACACACACACACACACACACACACACTTTTGCCGATGTTATTAGAAGAAAAGAGAACACATCCTAACTTATTTTATGAGCCAGCAGAAATCAAAAGAAATACAGGTCAATGTTTTTCATGAAAATAGCGTTATATAATATAGAATAGAATTTATAAACTGACCCACAGTAATCTAGACATTTGATTTATGGAAAAGGTATCATTGCAGAGGAGATGAGAAGGTTGATCTTTTCTATAACTTGTGCTAGGTAAATTGGTTATATATGTAGAAATAAATCTGACCCCCGCCTTAAAACAATCAATTTCTTATGGATAAAATGGCCAGATAACATAGGAGAATTCTTTTTTTTTTTAAGATTTTATTTATTTATTTGACAGAGAGAGACACAGCGAGAGAGGGAACACAAGCAGGGAGCCCGATGTGCGGCTCGATCCCAGGACCCTGGGATCATGACCCGAGCGGAAGGCAGACACTTAACGAACTGAGCCACCCAGGTGCCCCAACATAGGAGAATTCTTACATTACCTTGAGGTAGGCAGATATTTCCTAAACAAATACAAAAAGCTTTTTCCTAACTATATTTAGGAAAAAGATTAATACATGAGCTATTTTAAAATTTAAGAACTTCATTTCACTATAGACATCGCAAAGAAAGCATAAAGGCAAAACACCAAGTTGGAGATATTTAGAACATTTAAACCTAAAAATGAACACATATCCAGAATATATTAAGAAATCTTTCAAATAACTAGTAAAATAGAGACAATTCATTAGCAAAATGGGCAAGAATCTTGAACGCTTCACTTCAAAGTTGAAGATATTAGAAAGCCAATAAAAACATGAAAAGATTCTCAGCTTCATTAATCACTAGAGAAAGGCTCATAACATCATAATGAGCCACCATTATACACCTTCCAGAAAAAAATAAGATGAAAAAAGACTAAATTGTTAATACCAAGTATTGGCAATATTGTAGTAATGGAGAATTTACTAGATGCTTTTGGGAGTGTAAATTATGTTCAATCCTTTTGGGGAACTATTTGGCAGCATCCCATATAATTGAATATATTTGTGTAATTCAACTGCTAGGTATACACAACTGAAAGACATGAAGTAGAATTCTAATAGCAGCATTATTTATAAAAACCCCAGTATATATCAAAAGATAAGTATATAGATAAATAAAGTACAGAAATGGATAAAGTAGAGACTATTCACGTGATGGTATATTATACAAAACAATGGAAAAAAATTAACTGCTACTTGTAACCACATAGATTAATCTCACAAAAATAACAAGTGAAAGAAACTTAACCAAAAAATAATACTTATGGCACAAGTATTAGAAAGTTAAAAAACTGTAAAACCTTTCTCCAGTACTAGAAATTCTTAGATAAGTTAAATTTGAATTAGGAGGGAGCACAAAGGCTGATGCTGTGGCTCATGATGTCTTATTTCTTGATCTGTGAGTTTGCTACATTGGTGATTTTTACCTTGTGGCAACTGAACTGCACCATTATGGTTAGGTTCATTTACTCTTCTATTGCTATGGTATAATTCAATGAAAAATTTTAAATAACTTTCAAATACTAAAGTATGATTTAATTATTCAAAATCAATGAGACTGTCTAAGAATATATAGCAATTTCAGAAAAGAACCTTTAGAAATCACCCTTCTAGGACTCTGCTTTGCTGGTAGAATATTTATAATATGTTATTTGGACTTACAAAATGGCAAAAAGGTTAATTATTTAGATGAGTGATCCAGTAAAAAAAAAAGTCAACACAAATATTATAACATTTAATTTCAGCCTGCTATCCTGGAAAATTAATTTTAAAATTAAAATTGTAAATGTTATTACAGAAATAGACTGCTACAGTTGATTTTCATTTGGGAATCTTATTGAGCACATTTTAATAAAGTAAAATAAATTTTGCTAGAAAACTCTGTCACTTTTCAAAATTAGCAGCCCGATTTCACATATTGTTAATTATAACTATGAATAACCTGAAAAATATCTTCTCTTATCTAGTCATTTCCATATACTCTCAGTAATGAAATCCACATTTATGTAAATGCATTTTAAATAATTACCTTCTGAAATAGCGCTGAAGTTGGAAGTTTGTTTACTATGGACAAAACAAAAACAAAACTATTGAAATTGCCTCTATAGAATGAAATTAGTGATAATACTTCTCTGTTTTGGACCCTATTCCATAGTTTGGATGCTGAAGATCCAAATGTATCTAATTATGAGGCTTCAAAATAATGCTACCCTCTCAGGTATGTAGTCATTTTTCAACAAGATATTGTGGTTCTTAATATTGCCATATACTTAAGAAATAAGGGATCAAAGGAATACTCAGAACTTTTTGTACTGAGCCACCTTCACAACAGTTTACCAATCATTTATCACAGAAAAATATAATTATAATTATACATTTAATTGTAATGATGAGCTCCATTTGGATAAATACTCACTGGCAAACACTGAGAAGATTTACATCAGGGATTTAAAAAGTTAGCAATCTTATCACCTCTTCCTATTCCTAATCACTACACATACACACACACAGACACACTCTCTCTCCGTGTTTCTTCTGGGTCTTAGAGATCTTATTGACTGGAATAAAGTGTAGAGACAGGCAAAAGAGGGTCAGTAAATATGTGTTCATAAAGGAAAAATAGACAAGTAATGAGCAGGCCTTAATCTAGTTTTTTTATTGATAAAACAACTACTCTGGGCTACACACACTTTTAGTCTTTGCAGACTAAACAACAGATATTAAAAAAGAAAACCAGGTGTTTTTTTTATGATAATTTACAGCATATAAAGCTCTTTCATATGCCTGTCTCATTGTATCCTTACAACAATCTCATACACTTGTCAAGGCAGTTTTACAGAGGAGTAAAAGATACCCCAGAAAAGTTAAAGGAGCAACTGGAAGTCATATATACTGATAAATGTAAATGGTAGCTAGAATCTTTTGATAAATCAAATCAATGCTTTCTCAGTATTATAGTTACTTTCTGCATTTATGTTGTCAGATCACAAAAAATACCAAGAAACATTATAATAATAAACAGATTCTTTCTGCTCACAAACATAAAATATACTTCTAATGTCTTCAGTGAACAAGCTCAGAATTTCTTGGTTCTAATCTTTGTGTCACTTTCAAAATTCCTTAGTATCTTCGTCAGGGTTCTCAATTTCAGAGATGCATATATATTGAAAACTGGACCTTGAAAAACTTCTTTTTTTTCTTGGAAAACTTCTTAATTAATTGGAACTTAATATTCAATAACTGATGGACTACTTGGAAATAATTTTTACATGACCAGTGGAGAGAAATGAGAAATCCAGTTCCTTTAAAGATTGGTTATTGAGAAATGTTAATATATAAAAATGGAAAATAAGTTAATAATAAGTTATTGCTTCCATGAAAAAACGCATTCTTTGTTTTAGAAAAATATATGTATGCAAAGATTCTGTCAATGACAAACATTTTTAAACATATAAAATGATTATAGGCACAGAAATTTAGTTCATAAGTTGCTATTCAGAAAAGCATCTGTTTTATAAAAGATGGTGAACCATACAACAGTCAATAGGTCTTTTTTTTTTTAGATTTTATTTATTTATTTGTCAGAGAGAGAGAGAGAGAGAGAAAGCACAAGCAGGGGAAGAGGCAGGCAGAGGGAGAAGCAGGGAGACCAATGTGGGGCTCAATCCCAGGACCTTCAGATCATGACCTGAGCCAAAGGCAGATGCTTGACCGACTGAGCCACCCAGGCATTCCAACAGTCAACAGGTCTTGGCTGCAGAAGAAAGTTAGTGGTCCTATCCAAGGTCAAACAGACCCTTGAAACTAGAGTTGGATCTAGAGCTAAGGCATAACACTTCTCCCCCACCCCCTATTACTCCAGACCCACTACTACCTCACTGCATAGTGGGGGCTTGCAAAAGGGGTAAGGCATGTAAGCTCTGGCGATAGAAAGTCCTATTTTCGGGGTGCCTGGGTGGCTCAGTTGGTTAAGCAGCTGCCTTCAGCTCAGGTCATGATCCCAGGGTCCTGGGATCGAGCCCTGCATCGGGCTCCCTGCTCAGCAGGGAGCCTGCTTCTCCTTCTCCCTCTGCCTGCCGCTCTGCCTACTTGGGCTCTTTCTCTCTTCAAATAAATAAATAAAATCTTAAAAAAAAAAAAAAAGCACCCACTCACAGGATCAATATTAGGACATTAAAAAAAAAAGAAAGTCCTATTTTCAAAATCTATTAGCAATGTGACCTTGGGCAAGTTTATTAAACTCTGAGTTTTGGTTTCCCTATCCATAAAATAGTAATAATAAAACCTATCTTAAAGACAGGTGAGAAAAATAAATGCAAGGAAACACTTTCTCATAGCTCTTGTCATATAGTAAGTACTTAATATATAATAGTTACTATTACCATCATTATTATTAATGTATTTGCTTCTTTTAGTCCTTTGATGTAACTAGTGCAGAACCAAAAATTCACACCGTCAGAGTCGTACTGATCTTGTATTTTAAGTTCTCTGATAAATTTAGTGATCTCTGAGAAACTAAGCTGTTTTGTTCATTCTTATCCTTTCTTATATTTCTAATTGCTAAGGTTGGATAAATCAGTGAGGCTTCTCATACCTGGGAACACAAGTGTCTCATGACAAGAGCTGGGCAATTTTGCAAATTAGCTTTCAACAGGTTGCTATCTGCATTGTAATCTATGTAAACTCCAGGGAAAGAAAAGGTCTTAATCATACATCACATTGTTGTATTTTACTTGTTGGAAAAATTGTGGAGGGGGTTTTGGTTTGAGAAAAGGTTATTTTTTGAGAAGTTGTAGGAAATGAAAAAGAGGATTAAAAAAGTGAGACCAGGTTTTAAGGAGTATTTATTTAGGAAATTAAGCTGAAATAATTAGACCAATACTACAACATTTATTTCATCTTTCTGGTCTACTTTGATGGATGATTAGAAGCTTTCAAATTTTCTGAGTTATAAATGATTATAAGGGCATATCTTATCTCTTCAGGAAAACTTACTGTCATCAATTATCCCTTTCTGTGTTGAAATATGAAAGAACACATGAGATGTATCTGCAGTACTGATCTAGAATATGTAGTCAGATTCCAGAGCCCTTAAGGAAAATCAGTTTGGTTAAGCTCTACAGGGCAGATTGAAGATGCAAAGCTGAATCAGAGAGATTAAGAGGGTGTTAAAATACATCAGATTCTTCACTGTATGTACATACATATATATTTAGGGTCTATATCTTGTGAAGGTTTGCCCAGAAGACTTAATGGTTTCATTGAAGTATTTAAAACCACCCTGCAGTCTTGAGGGTTAGCACTGAAAAGCAGATGTGTCTATCAGTTACTGTAGACTTGGTTATGGCGTATTAACAACCCATTCCAAAATCTCAGGGACTAAATGCCAGAAATGTTTATTTCTCATTGATGACATATGTTCACCACATGCCAGCAAGGGATCTCACCTACACTCAGGGACTCAGATTGATGGAAACTCCACTGTCTAGAAAGAGAAGGCTGATGAGACAAGATACCACTAAAAAGTCTTACTTTGGCAAATAAATGTTCCTACCAAAAAGTGACATTTTGAGTCCAGGACCACTGGCCAGATTGGTCATGTGGCCCTGCCCAACACAAAGCATTAGGGGCAGTGAAGTAAAATCCCTCCATATGCCTGGCAGCAAAGATGAAGCAGATTTTTTAGAAAAAAATCCTTATTATAGAATCATGGAAAAGACATATCTAACGTAAGGTAATGGAAAATGTTGAGATATCTGAACTAGTGAAAAGAGAGCTCCCTATTAAGAAAATTAATAATGATAACAGTGATTGATAACCTTTTCTAAGGTTGTCAGATACCTTGCTGGGTGTCATAATTAGATCTTCATAATAACTCCACTTGGGTGTCAGCACAGGTAAGTACTAATTATTGAACTGATATGGAACCTAAGGCTCAGAAAGGTTAAGGGATTGGCACTAGTCGTATGGCTAATACATAAAGCAGCCATCGGTCTCTCTCATATTCAAATCCAGTAAAACAGTCTTTTAAATTATTGTTTCTCCAAATGCTCATACAATTCGTTGGGTATCTTATTAAGAGAAGAGTGGTTTTGAGGTGGGCATTAGAGTCTGCTTGGTAACAAGCTCCCAGGTGATTACCAGGCTGATGATCCACAGATTGTACTTTGAATAGCAGGACTTTAGATGAACCACACAGCATTTCCTGTAACTTCTCAGTCACCACAATCTAGATTCCCTCTCTGCTACTCTTCTACAAAAGCCCTTAGAGGAAGAACAGGAGTGCATGATAAATTACACAAATGTCCTTGAACTTCATAGAACTTTTAGGAAAACTTTCTAAAATGTACAGATGATAGGGAAAAAGAAAACCATTATTTTTGAGACTATGATTTGATTCACCTTTGAATTGCAGTGAGATTTCAGCTGATGTGTGTACTGGTGATGTATGTTCTGCCTTCTCAGCAGCAGGTCTACACCCATGGAGGTGAGAGTGAAGGAGAGAAGGCAATTGAGTGCTGACTCAGTACCAATTATAAATTTCATTGTGTTTATAACACATTGATAGCTATTAAAACTGGTGTTTTGTGAAAATTACATTTATTACTTTCTTACTTAAGTCTCCACAGAGAAATCACTTTTTGCTACCTGACTACACATTTGACATTTTGAAAGGTAGGTGTAGCTCTCTATCGTAAATAACATCTTGAGGTCACTGTGTGCTATTCAATTCAAAGCAGAGGGACTGAAAAACAACAACAAAAAAATCATTGTGCTTCAAGGACAAAACAAAAGATAATTGACTAAAACAATCTCTTTGGGTCTGGTTAGTCAGAGGGATTTGGGGAAAAATTTGTCTGAGACTTTGGTGATCAAGTTGCCTGCCAGACTCTGAAGGGACACATCAATCAGTTTTGACACATTGCTGATTGCACTATTAAATCACCATCATGGGCTTGATTTGTCTCATCAGGTCAAGTGAAATAAATTTGATGGTAAGCTCTTTTTCAAATTTTCTTATTGAAACTTCTCTAAATAAATCTGTATTTTGCATTGAGTTAAACTAATTGACCATAAAGTTCTATCCTTAATAAGAAGATATTTAGAGTAGGCACCATGCTTCCTTAAGCAGGATAAAATTACTATTTTTAGCAAGCTGGGGAAACATTCATAATGTTAACTCTCCAAAAAGATATTTTAATGGACTGCAGGTCATTTTGACTTTAACAATATAGGAAAAGGGAAAGATACAGAGGTTACCATAGACTATTGGAAAAATGGCTAATTGTCCATAAAATCTACATTTGAATTCAGTTAATGTTATAACTTAGCACTCATGGAGATTGTCATGAGTCAATTTTTGGTTTATTTCTAAGTGAAATAACTCAAGGTGCTGAATACTTATGACCTATTAGAAGTATAGGAGTGTAAATATAATTTTTCAATATGTGGAATACTAGTATACTTTAGGGATTCAGATACAATCATTTATTTATTAGGGGATAACAAATCTTAGATTCTACTCCATTCCAAAACATTAGAATAGGTACTATGGGTCTAACAAAGACAATATATTGATCATAATACTCTATCTTCATTATAGTGATAATCATCTGTCCTCCAAGATCTATTAGATATATACAAAAACTTTTCAATAACTATAATAAATAGGATGGTACCAATTTATATTGCCACCAGTTATATAGAAAAGTGGCCATTTGACTGAACATTCATCAGCGCTATCACCATTATTTAACTTTTTCTAAGAGAGAACTCTCAAATTGGAGAGGTTTTGGTTATACATGTTATTTTTATTTGTATTTATTTCATGAATTACTTGTTCATTTTAGCAGACATCTTCATCTTTTTCTTACTTATTTGGAAATGTTTTAAAATTAAGAATCTAACACTTTGCCATATTTGCAAAATGTTTTTTATTGTGTCAAGAGATATAAGGATTATAAAAATCTGTCATTAAGACTGATTTTAGAGCTGAATTAGATTGAACTTGGCCATATTGGTATAACCTGTAAAAACTTGATGCTTGTTTTTATAGACAAAATAGTGAAGGTTATATAAGTTACCAGATAATAAGAGGCCAGATTTTAGAAGTATCCTCTTTAAACATTTAAAGTACAGATAATTTCCAATCTTATAGAATGTCTATCAGAGAATAGAAAGGGAGATAAAATTCCCCAACTATGTTTATGCAGCTTGAATAACCATTGAACCTAAATCAGACAAGGACAGGATACGAATAAAAATTGTAGACTAGTTCACTTATAAATATCGATGCAAAAGCTCTAATACAGGTGGCAGTGTAATAATTGTGGGGATAATCCTAGAAATAAAAAGATTAAATGAGATAGAAGAATAAAAAGAAAAACCGTCTGGTCTGATAAATGGAAACAAAAAAATACCATTTGATAAAATCAATAACTATTCATGATAAAAGCTATTGCTAATTAAAAATAAAAGCAAAAGAAACACCCTCAACATATTGAAGATCATTAAGTCAGTTGAAGGCTAGTTACTAAACATTTATGAAATAAGTTATAATTAGTGGTAAAATATTGGAAGCATTCTATTTAAAATGTGAAAATAGATAAGGATGTTTGCTATTCTTGCTTACATTCAATATTATTAGTAAAGTTAATAAAAATTAATAAAACATGTAAGGAAGAAGTAAAACTATTACTATTTATAGGTAATATAATTCTATATAGGAAAAATAAGAGAAAATACAAACATACATTTGGAATTAATTTTTTTTAAATTTATTTATTTATTTGAGAGAGCAAGAATGAGAGAGAGAGAGAGAGAGAGAGAGAGTACATGAGAGGGGGGAGGGTTAGAGGAAGAAGCAGGCTCCTCGCTGAGCAGGGAGCCCGAAGTGGGACTCGATCCAGGGACTCCAGGATCATGACCTGAGCCGAAGGCAGTCTTTTAACCAACTGAGCCACCCAGGCGCCCCTGGAATTAAATTTATATATCAATATATAGCAAAGAATTGCATTCTTATATAACCATGAAATTATTAAAAATATAATTCTAAAAATATATCATTTATTATTGTGAAAAAAACAAAGAAATGAAAACTATCTATGAATAAATTTAACAAAATATGTGTATTACTTTAATGGAGAAAATTATGTTATTAGTTACTAGGTATTTATAAAATTTTAAATAAATGAACAGATAAATGAACAATCATTTTGACTCAATATCATAAAATGATGAATTTTTTTCTCAAGTAGCTTAATTATGTAATGCAACTCTATTGAAAATCCTGACAGAGTTTTCATTGACATTGTTACGATGATTCTGACATTGGTAAGGAAGAGTAAGGACTAAACACTACCAAAATTTTTTTAAATTAAAAGAACAAAGTGAAGTTATCTGTCCTGCATGATATCAAGATTTACTATAAAGCTATAGACAATCGTATATTAGCTCTATGGATAGACATATTGATCAATTAATTAAATAGAGAATCAAGGAAAGTATCTCTATATACTCAGACTCTTATTTATGGCAAGAGTGACATTTAGATCAGAAGGAAAAAAATGTACTATTCAGTAAATAATCATGAAACAATGGGTTCTCTATATTTTAAAAATCAATTTACTCCTTCAGGAACAACATAAGAAAGAATTCCATGAGAATGAACTAAATCTGAAAAGCAAAATGTTACAATTTTTAGAAAAATGAATGTCTTTATGATACTTGGATAAGGACTGTTTTTAAAAAGTACCATTTGTAAAGGAAAAGAGATAATTTGCATTAGAATTAGAGAAAAGAAATTTTGTGCTTCTAAAGTTATGATAACAATTAAAAAGATAATCCACAGATTTGGAGAGTATCTTTGTCATGCATAAAATCATTATACATAAAGAGCTTCTACAAATTAATAAGAAAAGACAAATCAATAGAAAAATGGGCAAAGGGTATGAATATTTAATTCATAGAAGACAAACTGAGTGGCTGGAAACATAAATTAAAAAGATAGTCAACCTTACCAGCAATCAGGCAGATGTGAATTAAAATCGCAACAAAATGATATGCTTACCAATCACAAGAGAACTTTAGTCCTTAGTATTGACAAACACTATGAGAAATAGAAACTCTCGTTCTCTTGTGGTGGGACTGCAGTAGAAATCTTTGACAACATGATTTGACTATTACTTAAGAAATTACCTAGGCCTAGGAATTTCACTCCCAAGTCTTTCTCTCATGTGAATACAAGGAGACATCAGTAGGGTTTGCAATAGTAAGAACTAGAAACAAACGGTGGTCAACAATGCTCTTGCTCACCAATACCTGATTCTCTTTTCCTTTTGAGGTTTATGGAAAGTATTGTTCTGAGCCACATGACTGGTTCTGGCCAGCAAACTTGAAATTAAAGTGAATAGTATAATAATTCTGTTTCTTTCCCCACATCTGGATGGCTGTCATTTCCTAGGTGGGAAATCATAATCACCTGGAACCCTGACAACTCCATGGAGCTGAACATCTTAAACTATAGCAGACTGCCTGAGCAAGGAATACATTTTTTTTCCTGATATTTTCAGGTTGCTTCCTATTGCACAATAAACTTTGACTCTCCTAACTGATATACAACTTAGATGTCATCAAGAGGAGAATTAAATAAATGGTAGAACACTAATATAATGGGATATTACACAGCTATGAAAAATCAATGAACTAGAATTACACATCCATATATGAACAGATCTCTCCAAAATAATTATGTGCAATTGCAACAGAATATATAGAGGATGATGTCACATATAAAGATTAATAACTTGAAAAAAAAAATAAAAATAAATAAAGATTAATAACTTGAGAGATGGTGCTCTATACTGTTTAGTAATGCTGTATACTTATTAATAAGGCATAATAAAATACCAGAAATTAAGAAACTCAGCTTCAAGATAGTGAATGACCTCTCAGAAGAAAGCAGAAACAAACTTGTTGAAATACACAGGTGTTTTTATCTGTCTTCATAATGCCTTACTTCCTATGGTTGGTGGTAAATTTATGGTGTTCGTTACATTTTTTCTCCACATTCATGGCTGCCTGAATTAGTTCAGCTTATTTTTTTTTAAAGCAGATTTTTTTGAGATTTCTAGATACCTCTGAAGATATTTGGGGATAAAATGGTAAGTTTTACTTTTTTTTTTTTCATATCTTCTCTATTCTGTAGATGCACTTCCTTCAGGTTTGGAATGATTTTGTAACTGATAATCACCAATTTTGTCATCCAGAATAGCAGCTTAGTTAAATATTTTAGGTATAGGTCATAATAATGATTTCCTAACCTTAAATCAAAAGCTATTCCTCAGTTTATGACCAAAAATACTCACAAATTCAAGCATGTTATGAATAACTTCTCTCTATTGTACCATTTTGGGAGTTGGATATACTTTGCCTTCAAAGAATGTGAAATCTCTGCTTGAACAGTCAGCAAGAGCTTCTAATTTTATATACTAGAAGGAAAAAAAGAGAGGAAAGGGAAAGAAAAAAAATATCTGTGTTGTGGAAGGAGAATTTATTTATTTGCCATTTTTTGAAAGAAATGTAAAAAATAGTCAAGTTGCTGGATCTCATATTTTTCATGATTTTTGGGGTGATAGACAAGACTACATGTAGATTATTAGCAGACTCTCTGATACCAACACAGTGGGGCAAACTATCAGCTATTGCTTTTTCCAAGTCAAGTCAACAAAACCACTTGTATTTCCAAGCATTGTCCCACTTATCTGTGTATAGAGCATTGATATTTTCTTTCTGATCTAAATTTTGCTTGTCAAATTTCGACTTTTTGATCAACATTACAGTTTATAAAAGGATACTGTCAAATAAGAATTTTTCCTTGATGGAATCAAAATCCTCAGAATGAATGAAACCCAGGAACTGGCTATATTGGGAAGGTTAATATTTTTATCGACTTAAGATGCCGGAAAAGGTGTTATTGCCACCAACTGACTTGCTTCAAAAGATGAGAAAATGTTATCATTGAGCCCAGAGTAAATGTTATTTCAAAAAGGTATTGTTACAATTTACTTTCTTTGCTTTAAGCCACAACTAACAAGAACATGTCCAGGGCCTATGGTTTTACCAAGAACTGCAATTGTGCATGACTTCTTTTGCTTGGCAGTGCAGGAAAGTGAATATTTAGAGTACTTCAAAACTTGGCTCTTTTGTAACAGCAAAATGAGTTCTGCTAAAGTCCTATCCATTTCAAATGGATCATTCTCAAAAAAAAAAAAAAATCCACACAGTCAAAAAAATTTTCAGGTCATTTTAAAAATAAAAGTATATATAAGCTTCACTTTCCTTAATAATCCTTAATATATTCTAATTTTATTTGACCTCATGGAAACAAAGATATGTTATCATCATAATGTTACAATAGTTTTCTCTAATTCATTTCAAAGGGAACTATTTTAGGAGTGAAGTTTGGTAATATCAGATATTTCATTCTACATTAGCAGAATCTTTCATTAAATTATTTTGCCCTTGGGATTTTGTCTGGTCTCAGGAATTCAGCTGGATAGGGATCAAACCATTCTGAACACCTACAAACTCAACAGGAGACCAAAGAAAAGAATAGCAACAACTCTCTGAACAGAAAAGCGACCACTTTCTGGAAGGTAGGACGTGTGGAGAAGTGAATCTGAGGCAATATTCGGGAGGATAGATGGCGGGGGAGGGGGCCTCTGTCTGCCATTTCTGGCAAGTGTTGGAGCCGCGGAGCACAAAATCAAAACTTTTAGAAGTCGGCTCCGCTGAAGGATGTTGCTCCAGTGGCTAAGCAGGGGGTGGAACCCTCGCTGGGACAGTGTGGTCTCAGGACCCTCGGGGTCACAGAAAGACCGGGGGTACCTGAGTGCGGCAGAGCTCCCAGGTATCAGAGTGGGGAAACCAGCTGCAGAGACGGAGCCGAGGCGCAGGCTCTCAGCTCCGGGTTGCCATAAACTGTCATCCGCGGCACAGTCGGGCCACTGCTCCTCCAGCAGGGACCCAACAAGCGGCAGATCCGGGGAGACTCCCCTTCTTCCCCCGGGAGGAGCGGCGTGGGAGTGCACCGCAGGGATCTGCGAGGTTTGGAGACTCCACATGGGGTTGGGTGCCAGAAATAGAAACGCTCGGTCACAGGCCTGGTGAGCACAGAGTGCGGCCAGAGACCAGGGAGATGGGAGTGATTGACTGCTTTTCTCTGAGGGCGCACTGAGGAGCGGGGCCCCAAGTTCTCTGCTCCTCTGGGTGGAGATTGTGAGGCCGCCATTTTCACTTTCGTCCTCCAAAGCTGTACGGAAAGCTTGCAGGGAACAAAAGCTCCCGAGAGCAAACCCGAGCAGATTACTTAGCCCAGACTGGGCAAGGGCAGGCAATTCTGCCTCCGGCAAAGACATTTGGGAACCACGGCAACAGGCCCCTCCCCCAGAAGATCAGCGAGAACAGCTGGCCAAGACCAAGTTTACCGATCAATGAGAATGGCAGAACTCCAGCGCTAGGGGACTACTGCACATAGAATTCACGGCTTTTTTACCATGATTCTTTAGTCTTTTAAAGTTAATTTTTTTTTAACTGTCTTTTTTTTTTTTGACTTTTTCTTTTTCCCTTTTTCAACCAACATCTTATCAATCCCTTTTTTAAAAAACATTTTTATTTTTCATTTTTAGAGCCATATTCTATCCCTTCATAGTAGTTACCCTTTTTT
>NW_027729813.1:0-313 GCF_054177405.1 Leptonychotes weddellii | reverse complement strand
TCTCCTCCTCCTCCTCCTCCGAAGAGGACTCCTCCGATGAGGTCTCCTCCTCCTCATCCCCCTCATCCTCCTCGTCACTGCCCTTCTTCTTCTTCTTCTTCTTCTTCCTCTGCAGCTTGGCCTTCAGCCACTCCTTCTTGAGCAGCTGCCGCAGCTTGTCCTTCTCCTTCTTCCTCCGGGCCTCCTCCTCGGGCGTGAGGTCTACCTCCCGCACCACCAGCTGTCGCAGCCACAGCGTGTCCACGAACCAGCTGGGTCCGAAGCCTTCGCCCGTGTGCCCCAGCCGGATCTTGAAGACCTCACCCACGTCCTC
>NW_027729812.1:0-313 GCF_054177405.1 Leptonychotes weddellii | reverse complement strand
TAAAAATGAAAAATAAAAGAGATTTTTTAAAAAAGAGATTGATAAGATGTTGGTTGAAAAAGGGAAAAAGAAAAATTCAAAAAAAAAAAAAGAAAAAGAAAAAAGGGAAAATTTAAAAAATTAACTTTGAAAGACTAAAGTATCAGGGGGGAAAAAGCCATGAATTCTATGTGCTGTATTCCCCTAGTGCTGGAGTTCTACCTTTCTTGTTGATAGGTAAACTTGGTCTTGTCTGGCTGTTCTTGCTGATCTTCTGGGGGAGGGGCCTGTTGCAGTGATTCTTAAATGTCTTTGCCTGAGGCTGAATTGCCCC
>NW_027729811.1:0-313 GCF_054177405.1 Leptonychotes weddellii | reverse complement strand
GTGTGTGTGTGGAGGGGATGGGTGCACAAGCAAACGCACACGGGCAAAGGGTACCCACGTGCAAATACACGACACTGTAACATAGTTTATGCACACTTTCTTTAAAATGCTGTACAAAAATATATTTTTTTAATTTAATTTTATTTATTTATATGAGAGAGAGCACATGAGAGGGGGGAGGGTCAGAGAGAGAAGCAGACTCCCTGCTCAGCGGGGAGCCCGATGCAGGACTCTATCCCGGGACTCCAGGATCATGACCTGAGCCGAAGGCAGTCGCTTAACCAACTGAGCCACCCAGGCGCCCTGTACAAAA
>NW_027729810.1:0-313 GCF_054177405.1 Leptonychotes weddellii | reverse complement strand
TTGAATCCTCATGTCTCTGTCCTCTAAGGATTGGTCCCTTGAAATTTTGGCACTATTTATGCAGAAGCTTTCTTCTCTTTTTCCTTTAATTATAATTTTAGTTTGCTAATGTGTGACTTTTTGTTTCCAATAAATTGCTGTGATAAACACATCTCGTCTCATTATCCATAGAATAATGAGACAACCATTCAATTCAGCAAGGGCACGGATATGAGAAGGCAAGACTGTAAGACCTTCCTTGGAACCACCTACTGACTGGAGCACCTTCAATGCTGAGACTGATGTTTAAAAAGCTACCGAGAAGTCTGGACAG
>NW_027729809.1:0-313 GCF_054177405.1 Leptonychotes weddellii | reverse complement strand
TTAGGGCTTTAGGCTTATGATTTAGGGTTTAAGACTTAGGGCTTAGGGGATAAAGTTCAAGGTCAAATTTGGGGTTTGGGTTCAGGGCTCATGACTCAGAGTTCGGGTTCAGGATTTGGGTTTGTGGTTCAGGGCTTGGATTCAGGGCTTGGTTCAGAGTTCAGGTGTGGGGTTCAATTTCAGGTTTGGGATTCACAGTTCCAGTTTGGTGTTTAGGGTCACGTTAGGTTTTAGGGTTAAAGTTAGGGGTTAGTGTTAGGTTTAGGGATTACACATGTTCTTCAGTTGTCATCATGGACACAAAATTTCTATC
>NW_027729808.1:0-313 GCF_054177405.1 Leptonychotes weddellii | reverse complement strand
TATACTTTTAAGCTTGTGGAGGGAGGGGAAAAGAGGGTTAGAGTAAGTTTCCAAGGAATTTTGAAGAAAGGTTTTCAGGACCTTGAGATGCTAGCTGCTGTTAAGATAAGGTTACTTTTGGTCTCCAGCAAAACATCAGCATTAAGACAGCCATGAGTTCCTTGAGGAAGGTCACATGCTGCATGTCTCAGGGATCTATCCGTGGGCTGCAAGCTGTAAGGAGATTTCAATTTAAGCTACATTTCTCTTGCCTTTGTTTTCCTCATCAACTTCATAAAGAAAACACAGTTGATTTGTTTTTAATTTTGACCAC
>NW_027729807.1:0-313 GCF_054177405.1 Leptonychotes weddellii | reverse complement strand
CTATCTTCATTTTTTTCTGTGACTCTTATAAGTAGGCTATACATAGATTTTTAAAATATCCAAACTGAGAGTTTGGGAATCCTTTAGCTAGCTCAGCATGCTTATACTGATAGTGGAATTTGATATATTTTGAATTATTGTGATCTTTTCATATAATACTCCTGTCTACCATTGCTTTTTTCTAACTTTTTTTCCTCTTCATATCTGCACTGAATTTTATCAATTGAGTTTCTTTATTACTCCTTTTGGTTACATAGCCTATTTCTAAACTTTAAGTGCTTACATTTAAATTCAACATCCATAACTTACTTAA
>NW_027729806.1:0-313 GCF_054177405.1 Leptonychotes weddellii | reverse complement strand
CCCTTGCTGTGTAACCTAACATATTCACAGGTTCTGGGGATCAGAACATGGACATCCTTGGGACATCATTTTTCTGCCTACTGGAGATCCTCAGATGGGAGGGGATATCGTTTTGTCCTTTCCTTCTCCTTCCCCCATCTTTGTTTTTTAAAGGCTTGTTTATTTATTTGAGAGAGAGCGAGCATGGGGGGGCGAGGGGCAGAGGGAGGGAGAGAATCTGAAACAGACTCCACGCTGAGCATGGAGCCCAACTCGGGGCTCGATCTCATGGCCCTGAGATCATGACCTGAGCTGAAATCAAGAGTTGGAAGCT
>NW_027729805.1:0-313 GCF_054177405.1 Leptonychotes weddellii | reverse complement strand
ATCATGACCTGAGCTGAAGGCAGACGCTTAACGACTGAGCCACCCAGGCGCCCCGCTGGGACCCTGCATTCCTAACCGGCTCCTGGGCGACGCTCATGCTTCAGGGGGCCCCACGTGACCAAGAAAGGAGCTGGCCCCCTGAGGCTTCCTCAGGAGGTCAAGGGCTGCCCCTCCTGCCCTGGGGAGGGGCGGAAGGCTGCAAGGTCCATAGGCACGAGAAAACAGCAGCCCTGTTCCGGATGCCTGGTCCAATCGGCCCCCGGGCCTTGTGCTGGAGCTGCGGGCGGGACTCTGGGCGGCCAGATCCCGGGGA
>NW_027729804.1:0-313 GCF_054177405.1 Leptonychotes weddellii | reverse complement strand
CGTGGTTGTGTGTGCACACGCGTGCGTACGTGGTTGTGTGCGCACACGCGTATACGTGCGTGGTTGTGTGCTCACACACATATACGTGCGTGGTTGTGTGTGCACACGCGTGCGTACGTGGTTGTGTGCGCACACGCGTATACGTGCGTGGTTGTGTGCGCACACACGTGCGTACATGGTTGTGTGTGCACACGTGTGCGTATGTGGCTGTGTGTGCACACGCGTGTGTACATGGCTGTGCACCCATGCATGTGCATGTGCACGTGTGACATGCATGTATGCGTGCATCTCTATGTGCATGTGTGTGCACATG
>NW_027729803.1:0-5022 GCF_054177405.1 Leptonychotes weddellii | reverse complement strand
GGTGATAAACACTGGGGATGGTATGTGCTCTGGTGAGCGCTGTGAATTGTGCAAGACTGTTGAATCACAGATCTGTACCTCTGAAACAAATAATGCAATATATGTTAAGAAAAAAAAAAAGAAGAAGAAGGTAGCGGGAGGGGAAGAATGAAGCGGGGGAAAATAGGAGGGGTAGACGAACCATGTGAGACAATGGACTCTGAAAAACAAACTGAGGTTTCTAGAGGGGAGGGGGGGTGGGAGGATGGGTTAGCCTGGTGGTGGGCATTGAGGAGGGCACATTCTGCATGGAGCACTGGGTGTTATGCACAAACAGTGAATCATGGAACACTTCATCTAAAACTAATGATGTAATGTATGGGGATTAACATAAGAATAAAAAAAAATTAAAAAAAAAAATTTCCAATATAATGTTCCCACAGGGGATTTTTCCCCCCAGTGGCAATGTGTCACAAGAAAATAAACCTCCAATTCAAGGCACAGATTTGCTCAAAAACAAAATTAGCACAAGGATTCTTTTCCCCACGGTGTCGTTCATAAACAGAAGATTCCTTATAAATGTCCAAACTCAGAGATTACATGATACATTTTTTGAAAGGAACCCATTTTTCTAAGTTTCTGATGCCTCTGGAGTTAATTCATTCACTTCAGAAACTGGAAATTAGTCTTTTCCTAGTAAAACTGTAAATTTCATATTTATTTTTTTATTTTTTATTTTTTTAAGATTTTATTTATTTATTTGAGAGCGAGTGAGAGAGAAACAGCATGAGAGGGGAGAGGGTCAGAGGGAGCAGCAGGCTCCCCGCTGAGCCAGGAGCCCATTGTGGGACTCGATCCCAGGACCCTGGGATCATGACCTGAGCCGAAGGCAGTCGCTTAACCAACTGAGCCACTCAGGTGCCCTGTAAATTTCATATTTAAAAATGCCTCCTTTTTTTCTCAAAAGTTCAGAGTTAAAGTCTTACTCATTCTAAGACAGAAATCTTAGAAATCTAAGCCTTAAACGCAAGAAGTGAAGCACAGTGTAGGATGGAAGTGTCCAAGGTATGATTTCCCACATTACAGTCCCTGGGTAACATTGTCATGGGGTGAAATGCATCCCCCCCAAAAGAGAATGAAGTCCTAACACCCCGTACCTGTGAATATGACCTTATTTGGAAAGGATTTTTGCAGATAATCAGCTTAACATGAAGTCATTAAGGTGGGCCCTAATTTAATATGTCCTTATAAAAAGCAGAAATTTGGATACAGAGACAAGATACCCACTGAAGTAAGATAATGTGAAGACACAGGGAGACTGCCATCTTTAAGTCAAGGAACACCAGAGGCCACCAGAAGCTAAGAGAGAAGAATGAAACAGGTTCTTCTTCACCGCCCTCAGAAGAAACTGACCCCGCTGACACCCTGATATTGGACTTTTAGCCTCCAGAACAGTATGACAATAAATTCCTGTTGTTTAAGTCACCCAGTTGGTGGCACTTTGTTATAACAGCCTCATATATTTGAGAAAACGCATACAAATACCTTTCAAAACTTTTAATACCAAGTAGGTAACCATCTACCGAGGTAGAAGCCTTGAGGGTTATCAAAAACACACAAAAATGTAAAACCTCAATCACTGTGGTACATGAGGCTACCATTTAAATCTAAACTATAATCCACCTCAAAGGGATCATAGACATGTACTCATCTGGTATTGTCACTCTACAGTTTATGGATCTGTATCAAACAGAGAGTGCCTGTCCTTGATTCTAGGATTTTATAGTAATTGCTCTTTAGTTTATAATTTCAGGGGTAGAGGAAGCCTCTGAGGCAATGGCCCTATCAACTACAGCCATCAGCATGGATGGCACACCTTCACTGGAACATCTGGGGAAAACATGGGGTCTTCAGTGGCCACCCTTGTCCGCTGGGCCAAGAAGGTCCCTTCTTGTATGGGTAATTCATGCTCACAAAGATTCCATGAAATGCCTGATGTCATGATGATTGTCTACCTGTTAATGTTATCTCAAGCTCCAACATCTGAGGCATAGCTGGAGATAACTATTTACCCAATGGCATCAACAAAAATTTATGCAAGGATTCAAAATAGTGTTTCACGACTTTTAAAGGCCATTGGATTATTTTGCTGGGTTTGGTGCCTTGGGTCTTCTATCTTTTCTTCCATTTCATCATTGTTTAATCACCTCCTTTCTGACATGATTTTGCCTCATAGTTCTATTCCTTGCTTTTAGAATTCACTCAATAGCTATGTTCATTTTTCATGCTTCTGTATCATTTAATGATTTATAAGTAGTGTATCAAATTTTATTGGAGAATCATACTATATTATAAAGTTGAAGTTTTCTACCTTAATTCCTTTCTACCCCTAACCAACTACCAAGGAATCTGCTGGGCTTTTCACTCAAGTTATATAACTGGGCCACTTGACTTGATATTTGTCAGTACCCTCTCTTTCAAAGAAAAAAAAATAAATAAATGGAATGCCTTTAATAGAGAGTGAATTAATAGAGATCAGCCCATAATAGAATTGCTATTTTCAGCAGTTACTGCCTAGAAATGATTGTTAGGTCATTACCTGGGTTTGTGGCTATAAGGGTATCACTAGGAAAGAGAGAAGGTGGGCGCAGACTGAGAGACCTTTGTGAGCTGATATTCTGGTCACCTCTTTTTGTTTTTTTTTGTTTTTTTTATTCTTATGTTAATCCCCATACATTACATCATTAGTTTTAGATGTAGTGTTCCATGATTCATTGTTTGTGCATAACACCCAGTGCTCCATGCAGAATGTGCCCTCCTCAATACCCATTACCAGGCTAACCCATCCTCCCACCCCCCTTCCCTCTAGAACCCTCAGTTTGTTCTGGTCACCTCTTAACAGGTCAGAGACCTAAAAGCAAGGCCGCAAGTGACTCACGAATAAGGAGCCAGCATCACCATCCACCTTTTGTCTCAGTCTGAGTAAAAACATTTGGACCTCACTTCACCCTTGTGAACAAGATTTGTCTATAAAACCATGAATCTCACTGTTCAGTCCCACCATCTCAGACAGGCCAATTTCCCTAAAGCCAGCTGATCTCTAGACGGCTCCCCCTGACATTTTCTCAGAGGCTGGATCCACCAGGCCATGACTCATCTCTGTCAGGGATGGTTACAAACCCTGCCTTCTAACTGGTTGATTAAATCAAAGGGTCAGCTGCTGCTGAGACGACAGTGTTCAACCCCCGAGATGGTGCTGTAATTAAAAAAGCACACAGTGCCTTGACCCTCAGGCCCTTCTGGAAGGGATGGTACAAGAGTTTTGACCACACCAGAGCCTGTGGCAAGGGCAGAGCAGGCTGACCAGACAGCTCGGAGTCAAGGGCTGTGGGCCTCGTCACCCCAGCTCATCCTGATAGGCACCCAATAGCTTTCCTGACTTGCCTCCCTCACCTCCTATTCTCATCTCCCCCCTTCCCATCCCCAACTGCAGTGTGGGGCTGTCCTATCTTTTGTTCTGGTGGAGATAAGATGTATAAATGATGAGTGGCTGACAAAGTGTACTCCCCTGCCGCAGGCAGCTCATCAATCATTTTCTACATGCCGACAGATAATTGATGCAAACCCTGCAGGCGAAGCTCCATCAGGTGAGAGGAGGGAAGAATTAAATCTGCTGTCAGAACCCGAGCAGCTGATCTGTATTTAACATTCTTTTTAATTTAGCACTTGTTTGTTTTAAGCTGAGTTTGTGGGCTTCTCCTTGCTCTCGGCACTTGGGAGAGTGGCCCGGGGTTTGCTGACCCCATCAGCATCCCCCCCACCCCGCCCTGCCGCCGCCCTCCAGGCCCTTGAACGCATTGCTTTCCTGGGCAAGGCTCCTGGGAAGGAGAACAGACAAGACCACCCAGCACTGCTAGGGAGGCTCAGGGAAACTTTCTGCCTAAGTGAAGCTTAACATCAAAGGGCCGGCTGTCAGGCGATTATCTGTCAATAGGATCCAGGTTGGCAGGGTGCGTTACCTGCACACAAGGAAGAAACCACTTACTGCTTTCTTTACTTAACAACAACAAAAAAGCAATAAAAATAACCCAACCCCATATTTTCTTTATGAAATGAGATTGAGTAACACTTCTAGCATAGAGCTGAAGAGGTCTCAGTTTCCTTACTTCCCTTGCTTCAACCAAACCCTTCCAAAGTTAAGTCACCCTTAGAAGGTGCTGGTCAGCTGGTGAAATCTGAGAATCTTGATGAATGGTCAAGACCCCATAAGTTACACACCCCGGCTTGACTCCAACTCATTGTTCTACCACGAACTCCAATGCTCACACTCCTGTGCTAACCTACATACACACCCACACTCACAAAATGTTTCCTCTGTAGAAATCTTGGCTTTTGGTTACTCCGGTGTCCTGGTGAATAGAAAATTACCACATGTGCCACAATCACCAATTTTCAAAAGAATGATCATATAATCTATAAGACCTTGACTCCAGAGTGACCCTGAACATCATCTTGCAGTGCCTTAGGGTCACTTGAACCAATATGATGTTATAAAAAATGTTCTGCTTGATAGAATGCTAGAAAAAAAAGGCTTTTATTGGATTTCATCTTCTACAAGTTGACATCTAAGAAGACTCAGTCCTTTTTTTCTTTTTTTATTATGTTATGTTAATCACCATACATTACATCATTAGTTTTTGATGTAGTATTCCATGATTCATTGTTTGTGCATAACACCCAGTGCTCCATGCAGAACATGCCCTCTTTAATACCCATCACCAGGCTAACCCATCCTCCCACCCCCCTCCCCTCTAGAACTCTCAGTTTGTTTTTCAGAGTCCATTGTCTCTCATGGTTCATCTCCCCCTCCGATTTCCCCCCTTCATTCTTCCCCTCTTGCTATCTTTTTTTTTTTTAACATATAATGTATTATTTGTTTCAGAGGTACAGATCTGTGATTCAACAGCCTTGCACAATTCACAGCGCTCACCACAGTACATACCCTCCCCAATGTCTATCACCCAGCCACCCCATCCCTCCCAC
>NW_027729802.1:0-313 GCF_054177405.1 Leptonychotes weddellii | reverse complement strand
TGGAATGAGGTCCTGTCACTCCTCTGGTCAAAACCCTCTGCGGCTCCCACCTGACTCGGAGTAGAAGCCAAGTTCTTACACTGCCCTGGAGGCCTGCCCGACTCAGTCCCTCCGCACTACTCTGATTCCCCCTGGCTCATACCCCTCTCTCCCTCCTCTCTGGCTTCCCTGCCCTCCTGGCTGTGCCTGGTAATACCAGATGCAGGCTTACCCCAGGGCCTTTGCACGACCATTCCATCAGCTGGGAAAGCTCCTCCCCCCAGAGAGTCTCGGGGTTGCTCCCTCTCCCTCACTCTCTCAAGGAAAGCTCCAG
>NW_027729801.1:0-313 GCF_054177405.1 Leptonychotes weddellii | reverse complement strand
CTGCAGTCTCTGTGGTGATTACTGAGCATTCCTCTCCTCCATCTCTGGGCCCCTTTCCACTTTCCCCTCTTTCTAGGCAGTAAATTCCATGTCCACCTCTCCAGGCCAGACCAGCTCTGAGTTTCCTATCTGTATTCCCAGTTGCCAAATCAATATTTCCATTTATATTTTCCACCACCATGACAAACTCAACACATCTGAAACCAAAATCGTAATCTCCTCCTGAAATGTTAGTGCTCCATGTCTCAGCAGATGGATCCATCTTCATGCTTTGCTTTCTCACATACTTCATGTCCAGTCAATTGGACAGTCC
>NW_027729800.1:0-313 GCF_054177405.1 Leptonychotes weddellii | reverse complement strand
AGTGGTTATTATTTAGCGTATGCTATGTGCCAAGCACTGTTCCAGGCTGGAAATACAATATTGAACAAAACCAACAAAAATCCCTACCTTCATAAAACTGGCATTCTAATAAGCAATGACAGAAAATATAAAATAAGTAAATTGTATAGTCTGCTAGACAGTGGTAAGCACCAGAGAGGAAAACAAAAAATTAAGCAGAATAAGAGGATAGAGAGTGCCAGAGAAACAGCTGTAGTTTTAAAGATGGCGAAGACACCCTCATAGGAAGGAGACATTAGATGGGGGAGCCCATCAGGAACATATCTGGGAGAGG
>NW_027729799.1:0-313 GCF_054177405.1 Leptonychotes weddellii | reverse complement strand
ACAGGATTACACATTCAAATAAAGCTGTGTACATTTATTTGAATGTGTAATCAAGGAGCTGAGCATAAGTAGCACTTATTTCCAAGTGTAACTTCCCTGGTTTACACATGTGGATACCTCAATGTGTTGTTAAAAAGCAGAAAGTGGTTCTTTCTCTATGCATTTTATGCAGATGTTACAGCTTTTGCTATTGTTTATCTGCTTCATTGCCCCTCATGCACAAGGCACCTGCACATATTAACAGTCATGCTGCTTCCAAAGGAAGGTTATATTCTAGTTTCTCAAGTTTTCTGAGCCTTCGAGAAAGTTAGAG
>NW_027729798.1:0-313 GCF_054177405.1 Leptonychotes weddellii | reverse complement strand
GTTTATCAGGAGAATTCAATCTGTGTATATTTAAAGTAATTATTCATAGCTAAGCGTTTACTGTTGTTATGGTAGATCTCTATTTCAGTGGGGTTAATCACTAGAGCTTTATTTTGTTTCTTTGGTTAGTGTTATCTTTTTTTTTAATTTTATTATGTTATGTTAATCACCATACATTATATCATTAGTTTTTTTTTTTTAAAGATTTTTTATTTATTTATTTGACAGAGAGAGACATAGAGAGAGAGGGAACACAAGCAGGGGGAGTAGGAGAGGGAGAAGCAGGCTTCCCGCGGAGCAGGGAGCCCGATGT
>NW_027729797.1:0-313 GCF_054177405.1 Leptonychotes weddellii | reverse complement strand
GCATGAGGCTCCACACTCAGCAGGAGTCTGCTTGAGATTCTCTCTCTCCTTCTCCCTCTGCCCCCACTCCCTGCTCCCACTGCCCCTCTCTCTAAATAAATAAAAAAAATCTTAAAAAAAAAAGATTCAGAATATATTTTTTAAAAAACTACTACAGCTCAACATCAACAAAAACCTAATTTTTTTAATGGGCAAAGGATTTGAGTAGACATTTCTCATGAAAAGATATACGAATAGCCCACAACCGTATGAAAAGATGTTCAATATTACTAATCATTAGAGAAATGCAAATCAAAACCACAGTGAAATATCA
>NW_027729796.1:0-313 GCF_054177405.1 Leptonychotes weddellii | reverse complement strand
TCGATCCCGGGACCCTGGGATCATGACCTGAGCCGAAGGCAGACGCTTAACCGACTGAGCCACCCAGGCGTCCCTGACAGGCATAAATCTCGAAATTAAAATAGTAGCAGTACGAAGTTTCTCACTACCATCCTATATAAATGATGGCACTGGTGAGGTACCACCAGTTTACAAATTATGCCTCTATTGGCAGGTCTCACGTAAGTCATTTCCTACCACTTGCCACTTTTCAGTTCTTTATGTACATTTACACAAGGAATCCATACGGGGGTGTGTGAATTTCTTAGAAATATGAACTGAAGGAATAATTGCC
>NW_027729795.1:0-313 GCF_054177405.1 Leptonychotes weddellii | reverse complement strand
TCATTAGACTGAGTCTCTGTTCTCTGCACCATATTGGACAGTGTGTGAGCTGACACTGAGATTTCTAAGGAACCTATGCATTTATCCCACTGAATTATATTTCAATAAAGGATATTTGATAATCCAGTCAAGAAATGGGCAGAAGACATGAACAGTTTTCCAAAGAAGACATCCAAATGGCCAACAGACACATGAAAAAATGCTCAACATCACTTGGCATCAGGGAAATCCAAATCAAAACCTCAGTGAGATACCACCTCACACCAGTCAGAATGGCTAAAATTAACAAGTCAGGAAACGACAGATGTTGGCG
>NW_027729794.1:0-313 GCF_054177405.1 Leptonychotes weddellii | reverse complement strand
TCTTCTCCGACACCCTACAGTCAGCTTCTACCAACCGAAGTGCCTGCTCAGCTTCGGGAAATAATGAGCAAATGCCTCGCATCCTTTGAGCCCTGCTTCTACCGGACGGGTGGCGATCAGACCTCTAGCCTTGAGAAGCAACGCAGGAGGGTGAGGTGTTTCCAGGACAGGGTAGCCTGAACGCAAGAAAAATTACAGGCGGCAGAGCAAGGCGGGTCCGGCTGAGAATGGGGTGCAGGGCAAATTCAATAGCACAGTAAACAGGACAATTGAGGGTAAGAAAAACAGCTGAGTATTAAAGTTGAAACAAACT
>NW_027729793.1:0-313 GCF_054177405.1 Leptonychotes weddellii | reverse complement strand
CCTCTCATGCTCTCTGTCTCTCATTCTCTCTCTCTCAAATAAATAAAAAAAAAAAAAATGTAAGTATTGCAAAATCTAACATTCATTAGACTTTCCACTTTAGAATAACAGATACCACTTCGCAGTATAGCTACGGCAAAGAGTCAGCCTGGAGTAGTGAGCAAAGCATACTGTAGACCCTCAAAGCGAATCCACCCAGCAGGGCTCCCCCAACTCACCTGCCTAGTTTCCACATTCACATTGTTGAGCCAAATCCTTGTCTTTACAAAGCCCTCTCTAGGGTTCAGAGTCACACTGGGGTTCCAAGGATTAT
>NW_027729792.1:0-5022 GCF_054177405.1 Leptonychotes weddellii | reverse complement strand
CTAAATTATTTTATGAAAGTCCCTGGGTTGTACCCCTATATAATATGTCATTTTTATAGCCTTTCCTAGCTTTTGCCAAAGTTGTTTTTGCATTTGCCTTTTCATTTATTTCATTTTGTAGGAGAGAAGGGAGTGGATGTAAATTGCATAATAGATGGTATATGAAAATTATTGAGCACAATTTACAGGCAGCAGAGGTATATTTTACAAAGAAAAAGAGTGCATTTACATGTTTGCCAAAAATATTGTTAGAAGAGAAATGAATGCCAGGACTCCCCTCAGCATTCTTCATCCTCTTGTTTAGTGCACAACACAGAGAGGAAAGGTAGTGCTAGGGTACATGGACCATGTGATGTGTCAGTCAACTCTCTACCACTTAAAGATGTGGTCCCTGTTCAAGCCTTTCAAGAATTCTGTGAAGTAAGCCATGTCATTATCCATAATTACAGATGCTTATAGTGAGTCTAAGAAAGAATAAATAGTGCACCCACTTGTTAGGGGAGCTCATGGAAAGGACATGAATGCTGCTTGACCCTTGAGCTGGACTCAGGCAGTTGAAGGTTCCTCACTCTCTCCCATGTCCTGGGATGTGGGTTTGGCCCACCATTCACATAGCCAGAGACATTCTAAGGATGTGCCTCAAAAAGAGAAAGGTCCTGTTGAGAGCACCTGGATGGAATACGTGACTGAAACCAGTTAATGCCTCTATATAAACGTTTAAGATTGACCAGCTTGTGTGGAGCTCTACTCATCTCGCAGCCCAAGACAAGCTTCATATGTACATTCTCTTGCTTATTATATCTGCCAACTACCCATCTGGAGTGGCCAGCTTCTTTCTTCCATCTCTCCTTGCCCTCCAAACAGGGTGATTTCAGATTACACCCAGGACACCCTAGAAGAGGTTGGAAACCAACAATTGGCAGGCAGCCAGGAAACTAAGACATGGGTCTTGGAAAAGAGGCATCCACAGGGAAATCCTGAGTTGGCCTTAAACTTTTAGGTGGGGAGGGATGGCCCTTATGTCAGATGCCTGTGCAACACCACGTGAGTATCAGAGCACCCCCCAAAATGATGGCTGTCTTAATGTGCTTGCTTGAGACACTAGGCAGAGCACACTGTGGCAGAGAGAATCCCTGGAAAAGAGGAGGATGTTGTGGTGAGTGACAGTGAAGCAGACAAAACACCCTTGCCCTCTGACGCCTAATACAAAGGAAAGCAGAAGTACAGCATCAGCAACCCCAGCCCTAGGAAAGCCTGCAGTTCAGGAAATATTCCTAATGAAAGAATATACTCCCCCAGAGCTTACTAATATGGTTGCCAAGTTATAGCAAAAGGCCAGAGGAAATAACTAGGCTTTTCTCTGTTGGGGTAGGAGGAAGAGGAAATGAGCAACATCACCACACACCTGGCCCTCTGGCAGCACCTGTTTGGCATTCAGGGACTTCAAGGTATTAGCTCCTTTATAGATTGGATTCTTCTAGCCAGCAGGGAGGCTTGGCTCAAAGAGGAGCATCTTCCTGGGCACGTAAGACCCTGGAAATCTGTAGAGGACATACAACAAAATCTTAGGAAGTTGGGAATGAGACAGGTGACCTGCGTCCTTATCTTTAAAGGCTCTGATTCAGTCACATTCACTACAGGAATGAAGCAAAAGTTCTCCAGTTCACTGGTAGCCTCTGACATGGGACACTGATATCCATGCCGAACCCAGTCAGAAGACAAGATATTGATGATGTTGGGCAATGCATCACTGATCTGGGGAAACTGACAAATCCCAGGAATGGGTGTGGACTGTGGGAAGACCTGAGACAGAAAGGGAGCTCAGAAAGCCAAAAGGTTATCTCAATCAGCTGTGAAGGGTCTTATGAAAATAACCCAAAAGTAAATGTAGTTTGACCTCATTGATGTGGGGACCTCCTCTAAACAGATAGACCAACAATCCAACCTTGTGGAAAGCCTTAAAACTTGAATAACAATTCAGACCAACCCCATCTGCCCCTTCAGTTCCTGATGCCCGGCTTGCTCCAGCAGAGGTGCATTCCTTCGCAGGGATTTGGGTATTAATGTGACTCCAGAAGGTGTGGGTCAGGCACTGTGGCAGAGACAACAGGAGAGAGATCCCCTAGGATTTTGATCCCAGCTCTGGTAGGGGGCAGAAACCTGATATATCCCCAGAAATCACAGGTTTGTAGTTGTGTAGACAGGTAAAGCCTCTCATACAGCAGCCAGTACTGCAGCCGATTGGCTGAACTAAGCATGGTGATCGTTCATGAGCCCTGGCTAGTAACCCTTCCACTGAGAGTTGGTCTGTTTTAAAGAGATTAACCCTACGACTCAGATAACGGGAAGCTGAGGGATGGGTAATCACAGATAAGCCCTTGTGGGGTCAGAATGTGTGAAAAGACCATTTGCATCAGCCTGCAAGAGTCCTAGGTGGTACATACTGTCTTCCAAGCGCCGACTCATAAGGCACTGACTACCCCTGGCAATCAAGAAGCTGATGCCTTAGCTCAGGTATGAACCCTGGGCACTGACCCTTCAGTAAATACAGCAGATTGGGTGCATAGAAAGAGTTGCCTCTGTTGCATCCAGATGATGACATATTGCCAAGGATGCAGGATTGTTCCTGAGATATAATGACTTGGTTAATACAGTAACAGCAGGTCCTGAGTATTCTAAACAACACCCAAGGCAACTGCCAAAGGAGTTTGAGGCCACTCACTGGAGTTCCCAACTGGTAGGGGATAGGTAAACTGATTCTAATGGTCCCCTCCCCCCAAGTGAGGGTTCTAAATATGCCTTCACTTGTGCGGACATTGTGTCTGGCCTAATTTAAGTGTCTCTGTTACCATGCAAACTAGGTTGCCACCTGTAGGGGATTAGAGAAGCTATATCATGTGTGGATACCTTCATTGACTAGAGAGTAATAGGGGGGTCACATTCCAAAGGTCATGGTATATAAGACTGGGCAAAAGTCCATGACATTGAATGTAGGTTTCATTCCCCTTATAACTGCAAGCAGCAGAGTTGGTAGAAAGAAAAAATGAAATGTTGAAGCAGCAGATTAAGTTATTAGCAGGTAAAGCTAACTTCAGCCAGGTGGATTAAATTGTTGTCCCAGGCTTTAATACATCTGAGTGATCAACCAGTAGGCCTGTTGCCCTATATGCTAGCCTTGGGACCTCTACCCAAGCACCCAATACTATTAAGGTGTGAAAGTCTTGGGAAATAAACCATCGCCCCGACTCTCCATGAATCAACATGCCATGCTACTGAAACACCATGCTCCATCATGCCTGGGAAAGAAGTTATCTACTGGAATTTGCAATGGGATATCCTCTGCATGGGTGAGTTTCTTTGCACCCTGGGTAGGAACTACTCAGCCTCCATTGGGATCCCACTGTCCTGCTGCAAGCTGGACCTATTGAAATACATTGTACCTGGAATGGAACACACAGCATTGAAAGAAGGGAGGAGGTAGGGGTTTTTGTCCAGCATATTCTGCCTCCAGTCCATATCCTCATGCTTGGCAGTGCTGTCTCCCCCAGCGAATATATACTATGTGCAATCAGGCTACACTGCTAAAGCTACCAACCTCCCTCTCCTCAAGGCCAGGTGGGCATGGTCTGGTACAATCTTTTGGCCATTGTCTTTGTTTCCTCCCTTTGGCCTGGAGGAGGCTATAGCACACATGGAAATCCTTATTAAAGTCACCCAGCAAACCTTGAATGATAGCCAACAAAGCCTGTCCTTAGTGAACACTGAAATGTCTTTAATGAGAAAAGCTGTCCTCCAAAATATTATTACCTCACAAGAGGCACCTATACCATTATTTAAACAGAACGTTGTGTTTTCATACCTGATGAGTGTTCAATGTATCATCTTTATTTAATCATAGGAGGACACAAGTGAATGCCCTGAGTGATACAACTCCAAGTCTAGGGAACTTAATAAATCAGTGGTTCAGATCATGAGGCTCTTGGTGGAAAAAGTCATCACTGATCTTAGAAATAATTGTCTTAATCTGTGTTTTCTCTTGCATGTGCTTGTATTTTGCTGTGGCATTACCTCCAATGAGGCCAGATAGCCACTAAGAAGCCACCTCCATGCTAGTGAGACCCCTTGCTGAGTGCTCAGAGCACACTGCAGAAGAAGGCGGCATTTGGGATCGTAAGAGCTGGGAGAGGTGGAGTGTTGAGGGAAGCCCTCAAAGGGATGTAACAACTGATTCACCCGTGAGCTGGATCCCATCATTCAGAGGCTCTTCATCCCTCCCCTGTTCTTAGAATGTGGGTTGTGCTTGCCTTCCCTGTTCCCAGGGGCTGCCCCAGGAACACAGCCTTGAGATAGTGATGTGATGTTGTGGCCTTCTGGACAGTATATGTGACTGATCCCAGTTAAAGCCTCTATATAAACTTTCAAGATTTGTTGGGGATGTGAGATGATCTACTTATCCTGCGGTCACTCAAGACAAGCCTTGTGTGTAAGTTCCCTTGCTTATTACACCTGCCCTCTACCAATCTAGTGAAGCCTGTATCTTTCTTCAATATCTCCCTGCCCTCTGTCCTCAGATCACACCTGGGAAGTTCTTGAAGAGATTGCAAACCAACTTTTCAGACATACCTGGTGCACACTGGGGTGTTAGCTTGTCCACAGAACTCCAGATTTTTGCTCACACGTGTGATATTCCAACCCTGGTTCCTGGAATGGTGCCTCAGTTTTCTGATTTATGCTTGGATTCCTGAATGCCATAGAAGCCCTTCTCTGAAGTTTTACCTTCTACATTAAGATTCTGACAAACTTTTATTTCAGATTTGCAAAATGGAGATCTATAGATAACCTCTGGTTTTCAGATTCATAGTATGGCCCAGCCAGATTATAAGAATTTGTTTAGTTCCAACTAAATTTAAATACCGAAAATTTACATAAATTTACATAAATATTCCATAAATATCTTGAAAAAATGTCTGAGATCTTGCAGTACTAGCCCACTTCCCACAGAAGCCCCATTGGCTGAGGTTG
>NW_027729791.1:0-313 GCF_054177405.1 Leptonychotes weddellii | reverse complement strand
GCACATACCCTCCCCAGTGTCTATCACCCAGCCACCCATCCCTCCCACCCCCATGACTCCAGCAACCCTCAGTTTGTTTCCTAAGATTGAGAATTCCTCATATCAGGGGCGCCTGGGTGGCTCAGTTGGTTGGGCGACTGCCTTCGGCTCAGGTCATGATCCTGGAGTCCCTGGATCGAGTCCCGCATTGGGCTCCCTGTTCGGCAGGGAGTCTGCTTCTCCCTCTGACCCTCCTCCCTCTCATGCTCTCTGTCTCTCATTCTCTCTGTCTCAAATAAATAAATAAAATCTTTAAAAAAAAAAAAAAAGAATT
>NW_027729790.1:0-313 GCF_054177405.1 Leptonychotes weddellii | reverse complement strand
TTATCCTGAATAACAGAAAGGTAACAACCTGAGTGCCCAACAAGTGATGAATGTATAAACAAAATACGGTATAATCCTACAGTGGAATATTACTCAGCCATAAACAGGATGAAATTATGATGTATGCTACAAAATAGATGAATCATAGAAACAATATGGTAAGTAAAAAAAGCCAAACACAAAAGACTACATATTGTATGATTCCATTTGTGTGAAATGTCCAGAATAGGTAAATTTATAGGGGCAAAAAGTAATAATAATAATTGCCAGAGTTCGGGGTGAAAGGTGAGGGTGGTTGGGCGATAATAGCTAA
>NW_027729789.1:0-313 GCF_054177405.1 Leptonychotes weddellii | reverse complement strand
AGTTTTTGAATGTTGTGCCCAATCTCATTTCTCCCCCAGAAGATGTATGGTTTTTTTTTTTTTTTTTTTTAAAGATTTTATTTATTTATTTGACAGAGAGAGACACAGCGAGAAAGGGAACACAAGCAGGGGGAGTGGAGGAGGGAGAAGCAGGCTTCCCGCTGAGCAGGGAGCCCGATGCGGGGCTCGATCCCAGGACGCTGGGATCATGACCTGAGCCGAAGGCAGACGCTTAACAACTGAGCCACCCAGGCGCCCCAGATGTATGGTTTTTATTTGTGCAGCGTGATGATCTTTAAGAACACATATGTCA
>NW_027729788.1:0-313 GCF_054177405.1 Leptonychotes weddellii | reverse complement strand
ATAAGGGAGGGTGTCAGTATATAAGGAGCTCCCCCAGCAGAAGGTGGCATCAGACCTCCCTCGCCTCCCGAGTCTCCCTCCTCGCTACTCCCTCCTGAGTCCTCTCTCCTGACACCATGGGCTGCTGTGGCTGCGGAAGTTGTGGCGGCTGCAGAGGCAGCTACGGTGGCGGCTGCACCACCTGCAGGTGCTACCGGGTCAACTGCTGTCCCTGCTGCACCGGCTGCTGTGGGTGCTGCTGCACTGTCCCCGTGGTCTGCTGCTGCCACCGCTCCTGTCGCTCCTGTGGCTCGTGTGGCTGCGGCTCGCATGG
>NW_027729787.1:0-313 GCF_054177405.1 Leptonychotes weddellii | reverse complement strand
GGAAGAGGGGAGCCTGGCTGTTCTGTGACTCAGAGTTCCGGGGTCCAAGGAGAGCTTGCCCCAACCTCAGAAGGATGGATGCAATCTTTGGTAGACTTCCTTTTTCCTTCAAACATGAAGGGGGTGGCCTTGGGGACCATCTCAGTTAGGGTGCATGGGGGAGCCTGAAATTCGGTTTAGCGCTATGGATGCAAAGTAGTGTTGATTGAGCATTTGGTGCGTCCAAAGGGCGTGGGAAGGGAAGGCTCCGTGGCGAGGTTACCAGTGAGGGTTGTGTGGATGCACAGGTATGCACAGGTGTTTGAGGACCAGG
>NW_027729786.1:0-313 GCF_054177405.1 Leptonychotes weddellii | reverse complement strand
CTGATTTTATCACCCAGCATATTCACTAACCATCCCAAATTCATGTCATCTACACATTTGAGGACTATAGCTTCTGTCTTCATAGAAGTCATTGATTAACATTTTGGCTAGTACGGAGGTGAGGTCAGAGCCCTGGGAAAGTAACTAGAAACCTCTTTCCAGTTATTCACTGATCCAAATCTTTGGATCCTTCACTAAGCTATTATCTGACTAAAATCCTTTAATAATTTCTTAGGACATCTTGGTATGATATATGATATGATATGATAACTTTTGTCAGAATGTCTTAATGAAATCCAAAAACACATTTTCC
>NW_027729785.1:0-313 GCF_054177405.1 Leptonychotes weddellii | reverse complement strand
TGCCCTCATGTTGCTGACATTCTAGTGTGATGAAATAGATTATAAGCTGACTCAATGAGCAAAATATGTCCCATATTCAGTGGTGGAGCAATGGGGATGAAAAAACAGGAGGGTAGCAGGGAGGTTAGAAGGTAGGTGTGTAAATTTAATGCGGAGGTTCCTTAATTGTTGAGGACAGTCACTTCTTTGGTGCCACGCTTGGAGTTCTTGGATTATGGGTTCTTGACCTGTGTTGTCATGTTACATATGGTTTTGTATGTGTATCTGAAGGTGAGTGTTTTTTGTTACCTGTTCTATGGAAGTTCTATGGGAA
>NW_027729784.1:0-313 GCF_054177405.1 Leptonychotes weddellii | reverse complement strand
ACCTGTGCACATGTGCCCTCATGCACACACGTGCCAGCACACACACATGCACACTCACGCACACGCTAACACACTCCCGTGCACATGTGCCCTCACACACACACGCGCGTGCTGTCATGCACACTCACGCACACGCTAACACACACCCGTGCACATGTGCCCTCACACGCACACATAGCTTCACACACGTGCACCCCCCACACGCACACTAATGACTTCACACATGCGTGCACCCTCACACGTGTTAACACACCCATGCACACACGCGTGCCCTCACACACGCACACACTCATAACGTCACACACGCGTGCAC
>NW_027729783.1:0-313 GCF_054177405.1 Leptonychotes weddellii | reverse complement strand
CCCGCTCGGCGGGGAGTCTGCTCCTCCCTCTGGCCCTCCCCCCTCTCATGTGCTCTCTGTCTCTCTCATTCTCTCTGTCTCAAATAAATAAATAAAAAAAAAAATCTTTAAAAAAAGAAAATGCATCAGGGGCCTGCACTCGTACCCGCCTTGTTCTTCCCTACTCCTTCTCCCCCAGCTCAGGAAATGGTAACTCTTCCGTGGTTTAGGACAAAAACCATGCAGTGATAGCTGACGCTTCCCTTTCTCTCACATCCAAACCTTGAGAAAATTCGGTGAGGTCTGTCTTCAGAATATATCCAGAATGTTCTCC
>NW_027729782.1:0-313 GCF_054177405.1 Leptonychotes weddellii | reverse complement strand
GCAGCAGCTGGGTTCTGAGCTTCTGGAAACCTCCTGGCCTGGCTCCCCATGCCGGGAACTAGAAGGGCAGGCGAAAAGTCAGAGGGGAGAACTGGCAAGGACTGAAGGGGCCATTTAAGCCTGGGCCATTACGGCAATTTTTCTCTATCTCACTCCTTTTAAAAACAGGTTTCTTGGGGCGCCTGGCTGGCTCAGTCCATAGAGCGTGTGGCCCTTTATCTTGGGGTTGGGAGTTCAAGCCCCATGTTGGGCGTAGAGATTACTTTAAAAATTAAAAAAAAAAAACAAAAAAAACAGGTTTCTAGTAATTGAG
>NW_027729781.1:0-5023 GCF_054177405.1 Leptonychotes weddellii | reverse complement strand
GAAGAAGAAGAAGGTAGCGGGAGGGGAAGAATGAAGCGGGGGAAATCGGAGGGGTAGACGAACCATGAGAGACGATGGACTCTGAAAAACAAACAGGGTTCTAGAGGGGAGGGGGTGGGAGGATGTGTTAGTCTGGTGGTGGGTATTGAGGAGGGCACATTCTGCATGGAGCACTGGGTGTTATGCACAAACAATCATGGAACACTTCATCTAAAACTAATGATGTAATGTATGTGGATTAACATAAGAATAAAAAAAAACAAAACAAAAAACAAAAAACAGACAAACAAACAAACAAAAAAGATATCCCAGAGGTGAGTCACAATTATAATGACTCACATTTATGGAGCTCTGTGGACAGATAAGCTTTAGAGTCCCTGATTTACACCTGTGAAGACTGAGGCGCCAAGATGTGGCAGACATGAACTCATCTGTCTTCTAACTAGTCTAGAGCTGTCTGAAGTCTCTAGGATTATCAGGGCAGTAGTCTTTGGCTTTTCAAGGTTGAATTACATCTTTCCAACAAGGTGGAGCTAAGGGCTGCCCCGTAGGACATGATTCCCATCTTCATTTTTTATTTGTTCTGGTCTGGGAGCATGTTATGGATTGAATTGTTTCCCTGTCAAAAGATACATCGAAATTCTAACCCCTATTGTAAATGTGACCTCATTTAGAAATAGAATCTTTGTAGATATACTCAAGTCGAAGGAAGTCATTAGGGTGTGCCCTAATCCGCCATGACTGGCATCCTTGTAAGAAGGGGACATGTGGACTCAGAGGGCAGATGATGCAGAGGCATGTGGTGTGAAGGTGGCCGTGTGAGACAGAGACTGGAGTTATCCTACCATGAGCCACGGAACCCAGGGCTGGAAGAGGCAAAGAAGGATCCTCCTCTGGAGACTCTGGAGGGAACATAGCCCTGCTCACACTCTGAGTTCAGACTCCTAGCCTCCGGAACTGTGAGATAACCAATTTTTGTTTCTTTAAGCCATCCGCTTTGTGGCATGTTGTTATGGCAGTCTTAGGAAACCAATGAAGAGCACCTGTTAGCTATTTTTTGAAAATGTCTTATCTTAGAACTGAGTTGGAAATATAACACATAGGTGGAAATACAACACACATTACATTGAATTATGTTTTCCATCTAAGAGCATCCAAACAGCAAAACTGACCTATGGAAACTGCTATAGCTAAGGCCGATCTTTGATTATAGGAAAGCACAGTCATGACATAACTTGAAGGGTATCAGAGGCCCCTCTGCCCTCAAAATTTTCTTTTTCCATGTCCTATCATGAGAGATTCATCTCTATGGCTGAAACATAGTCTAAACCCTCAACTCCCTTTTAAAAGGCAAAGGATTCATGAGAGGAGCAACTCATTAAAGAATTCGTATCTTGTTCTTTGATAACTGGGGGTAGGAGGCAGAGAAAGAGCCCCTGAAAAGAAAAAAAAAAGGGGGCCAGGAACTTCAGAGGGAACCTGGAAGTGAAACTCTACATTATTCTACCATCTTGCCCCGGGCTGGTCTTGAATATTTTAGTTGTGTTTTAATAGTTGTGTTGAATATTTTAGTTCTGTTTTAATAATCTAATTGCTGTAGAAATCCAAGAAATTTTGATTGTATATTTGGCACAGTAAAGAAAGCAAGCAGTCACTGTAGGCTGTCACGAGACTATTAACTATATTAACCTTGCCTTCTCGGTGTGCTTCTTTCTCTTCTGCGTGTGTGAAAAGTAATTCTTTCTTTCCCAGTCCCCAAAGAGACCAGACCAAATACTTCTTCATTGCTAATGAGCTTGTGTTTAGAGCTTAGAAATGAACCCTAAGAGCTCTTGAAGGTGGAGAAGTGCAGCCATTTGCTATGGAGTTGGCTTAGGATTCTATTTGTTGAGATTCTTTTAAGGGTCAAGATAAATTTGTATGAAGATAAAAGCAACCCAGTTGGCAGAGATGAGAAGATGTTTGCTTCTCAAAGGGATTTTGAGGCTGTTGACCAAAGAACTGTCTTTCATCCCTTCCTAAAGGGAGTTTCTGACAGCAGTCCTCAAATCAAGTGTTTGCAAATATTTACTGAATCCAGGTTTTACTCATAAAATATTTCTAATCAGGAAATACAACTAGACATCACCCAAATTCAGTTTTAGAAATAAATTCCATAAAGTTAGGTTCATATCTCAATTATTGTCTTGCTCCACCAGAGAGTAAAAAAGAAAAAAAAAAAAGACTATGAAGTTATATCTACTTTTTAAATTGGGATCTTTTGTGCAAACATCTCATGATGAGGTCATCAGTCTCTACAGAGTTAAGTTATTCATACAAATGAATCAGTTTTTAGGATCATGGCAGAGGTAAGGAAGGGATATTTCAGTTAAAAAAAATCAAGATACAGTACAGCAATAAAAGGGAGAAAAATAAAAACTGAGAAAAAAAATACAGCATGAAATTAAAGGAGAACCTGACTATGATCCCATTTCCCCATCTGAGCCCAGAAGATAAAAACCGTAATAAATTCATTCATCTACACTCACTTTAAATATTGGAGCCGATCAGCAGTCTCACTGATGTACAGCCAGACTTTGAAGTCTGCCTTAGCTCTCTGGAATTCGACCAGCCACTTTCCAGACCATGTAATGTACTGCAGATCTTTCCACATTATGCATTCCAGATGGCCACAGCAATTCTTTGTGCGTTTTCTCCTTTCTTATTTGGGTTACTGGGGTAATTTGGGAAGAAAGCGTGCATGCTGCAAAGTGAAAATTGACATTCAGTCACTGCCCTGCCCTATGCCGAGGATGATGAACAGTAAAGAAACTCAAAGAGTTAAAAAGATATACAGCGGAGGGCGGGGGGTGCGGAGCAAGGATGGGGGCAAGCTTCCCAAACAGCTATTTCTACTGCTTACGAAGCGAGGGGCGCTGGCTGTTGAAGCTCTAGTTACTGCTTCAGGACTGTTTGGGGGAGTCGTGAAACATTATTCCTCCCACTGCTTCCTTAGCCAACGTGCTGTTGACCTTGACGTAGGTGCGTGCCCAGGCGCGTTATCCACACACCGGGGTACATCTGAGTGAGAGGGCGCTATTAATAATCACACCTGGGGAGTGGGCTCCACGCACCAATCGGGACAAGGGCTCACCCACTGTGGAAGAGTAACTTCTGGGAGGGGGGCTGGGCTGTTTCCATACTGGTTTTATTTAATTCAGCACTTGCTCAGTGCAAAGAGGCTGCCAAGTGGCTGTTGACCCTGGGGTTTGTGGTGACTGGACTCTCCAGGTCCCCACACAAAGTCAACACGTGCAGCTAATAGGCAAAAAGCGTTTGGTCACCAGACGGGCTGCTGGCCCCGTCAGTGCTCACCCTCGCTCCGGCCGGCTTGCCCTCGGCTGATTTATGTGGCATCCCACGGCTGTGACTGAGCGTGCCTCTGGGTTGTTTCATTGTTTCTATTCAGACCGTGAGAGGAATCTGTGAATGAGGTGAAATAATTACATGGAACCCTTTCCAGCAAAGGAGACAGTCTTAAAAAAAAATAATAATAATCATTTCTAAGGCCGTATTTAAAGACCCCTGCCCCAGATGCTCGCATGTGCTGTAAGTGCTGCTGACTTTCTGTATGAGCCCCCCTTGGTGTACCGCTACAGATGTTCTCAAATTTGGCTCTACATCTGAATCGTCTGTAAATCTTAATAAAATACGGACGTCAGAGGCCCCCTCCCTGGAGCTTGGGATTGCAGAGATCTCCCCAACATCCGGGCGGATCTACAGGAGGCAAAAAGCCTATAGAAATCATGTCTCTCTTATGATCGCAGTTTCTCATGCTCTCCCACAATTCTCCATCGTGTCCGTGAAAACATAGTTCTGGAAACCTGGCCAGCTTTTCGGTTTCAGCGAAGGGAGTAACTCCCCTTCCAAATCATCTGCAAGCAACGAGTCTCATCTGGTGAAGAAAGATGGATTTTATTTTCTGAGACACCAAACAAACTATGGCAAGCATCTTGGTGTTTTTCCAGGCGGTTCTCATTTTCTGCCCGCGTGGTGAGGCCTGTGCACACACGGCAGTTTTCTTTGCTGTGAGGCAGGAAGCTGAGGAGTGTCTTCTCCCAGGGGAGCTGCAGCTTACGTTTCACGGACGCAAGAGGTTCCCAGATTTGGAGGAGGCAACTGGAATTCTGGACTTGGAGCCAAACTCCCAAATATTCTAGGGCAGCACAACAGAAACAACATGAGTATTTGTGTCTGTGTTTTCTTGCTCAGGGAAAGACATGGACAGATAATCTCACAGAGACATCTAATTTTTCTGGAACACTCAGGAAAATCAGACCTGTGTTTATTTGTGCAGACGGCCGTGTGATTCAGATGCACACCCAGTCAGGGATACACTTTGCCATGTAAAACACAAACTCGTATGAGTATTTTTCCTCTTTTTTTTCTGACTGTAACAGTATTAAATTTTTTTAAACACTTGGAAGGGACTGGAAAAAGAATGGCAAGAAAAGCAAAACACCCAAAGCCATAGGTTTCAGAGAAAATGAATGCTAATATTGTACAGTATTGCTTTCCAAGTTTTATATCTTCGAAGTACAGGTATCAGAAAATGGAAGTCATAATTAGTATAGTATTGATAGGTTTTTACGTGATAGATTTTGTGAATTGCTCCATATTCTTAAATATTATTCAAGCACAAGATTTTCAGTTTTTCATTTTGGGGCTACATGAGAAAGACTGATTTCTTTTTTTTTTTTTTTTTTTTTTAAGATTCTATTCATTTATTTGAGAGAGAGAGAACACATGAGAGGGAGGAGGGTCAGAGGGAGAAGCAGACTCCCTGCCGAGCAGGGAGCCCGATGTGGGGCTCGATCCAGGGACTCCAGGATCATGACCTGAGCTGAAGGCAGTCGCTTAACCAACTGAGCCACCCAGGCGCCCGAGAAAGACTGATTTCTAAAAAACTATCTGCTGTCTGACATTCAGATTGTTTCTTTTAAAAAAGTTTGTAGGGGCGGCTGGGTGGCTCAGTCCGTTAAGT
>NW_027729780.1:0-313 GCF_054177405.1 Leptonychotes weddellii | reverse complement strand
TTCATTTCCTCTTACTAGACAAGTTAGTTATAAGAACAGGCATTTGAACCAATAAAAAAAAATGCATTATAAGTTATAAGAACAGGAATTTGAAAAAATTTAAAAAATGAAGTATGGGGCGCCTGGGTGGCTCAGTTGGTTAAGCGACTGCCTTCGGCTCAGGTCATGATCCTGGAGTCCCTGGATCGAGTCCCGCATCGGGCTCCCTGCTCGGCAGGGAGCCTGCTTCTGCCTCTGACCCTCCCCCCTCTCATGTGCTCTCTCTCTCTCTCATTCTCTCTGTCTCAAATAAATAAATAAAATCTTTAAAAAA
>NW_027729779.1:0-313 GCF_054177405.1 Leptonychotes weddellii | reverse complement strand
GTGTGCAGCGGACAAAGAGTTGGCCCCTTCGGAAGTTTCGTAGTCTGTTCAGCTGTTTGGACCAGACGAGGGATCTAGACTTTTCTGCATCCAGATGCAAATGCAAATCTAATTAAAACATCCAGGGCGCCTGGGTGGCTCAGTTGGTTAAGCGACTGCCTTCGGCTCAGGTCATGATCCTGGAGTCCCGGGATCGAGTACCGCATTGGGCTCCCTGCTCGGCGGGGAGTCTGCTTCTCCCTCTGACCCTCCTCCCTCTCATGCTCTCTGTCTCTCATTCTCTCTCTCTCAAATAAATAAATAAAATCTTTAA
>NW_027729778.1:0-313 GCF_054177405.1 Leptonychotes weddellii | reverse complement strand
GCTTAACCGACTGAGCCACCCAGGCACCCCCTTTTTGAACTGTCTTTGAGATGTGGTATCCACTTAAACTCACAGCATATCTCCATTTAGACAAGCCCTCAGTAGGTCCATGAGGTTAACGGCTGCCTACTGGCAGTTCTAGAGCTCAGCTATTCAGTCTCACAGTGTAGGTGTGCCCTGGGTCCCATACTTAGCTCCTGAATCAGGATCTACGTTTTAACAAGATCCTTGGTGATTCACTGATGCTTAAGATGTGCTGCCTGATGACTTGAAAAGCTGATTATTTGAGATCACACACACCCTCACCTCTAAT
>NW_027729777.1:0-313 GCF_054177405.1 Leptonychotes weddellii | reverse complement strand
AACCTGCATTGCTCACAAGCTCCCATGCACAGCCAGCTTCAAGCTGCAGCCTGTGCCCACAAGGCTGTGAGCTCAGAAGGGACCTGAGCTTCGTTGGATGCTCTACTGTGACCTTGAAATTTTTATTTATTTATTTATTTATTTATTTGAGAGAGAGAGTGAGTGAGGGGAGAAGCAGAAGGGGAGGGAGAGAGAATCTTAAGCAGACTCCGTGCTGAGTGCAGAGCCCCATGAGGGGCTCAGTGTCATGACCCTGAGATCATGACCTGGGCCGAAACCAAGAGTCAGCCGCTTAACTGACTGAGCCATCCAC
>NW_027729776.1:0-313 GCF_054177405.1 Leptonychotes weddellii | reverse complement strand
TGAGAGACTATGGACTCTGAGAAACAAACTGAAGGTTTTAAGGGGGTGGGACTCGTTAACCTGGTGATGGGTATTAAGGAGGGCACGTATTGAATGGAGCACTGGGTGTTATACGCAAACAATGAATCATGGCACACTACATCAAAAACTAATGATGTATTGTATGGTAATTAACATAACATAATAAAATAAAATAAAATAAAGTGTGATGGACAGCCATTTTCCCCCTGCCTTCTAATGTACAATCCAAACAAAGTTTATACAATCTTATTGTATCGGACAAGGTTTTCAAGTCTTATTTTACAGAACTTAC
>NW_027729775.1:0-313 GCF_054177405.1 Leptonychotes weddellii | reverse complement strand
ATTCTTTTTAAGAAAAATTCTGACCTTCCTTATGGATGTTGAATCCACTTGGGTACCCTTCAACTCTATGTTCATTAATAGGCTGAACTGGGATCTCCCTTCTAGTTAAAAGGACAGGATGGAATGGGAAACTACATCCACACCAGATTTAGTTAATTTAGCAAATCAGTTTGCCTGCCCTCTAGATGATTCAGCTAAAAGGAAGAACACTAAAATCCTTAATTTTCAGTTCCAAAAAAGGACTCCCCTAAACAAAACCAAACCCCTCCTGGTGTTTGTCATTACTGTAAGAGCCAGGACACTGGCCCAGTTA
>NW_027729774.1:0-313 GCF_054177405.1 Leptonychotes weddellii | reverse complement strand
GAAACTGGGTCACTTCCAGAGCTGAGGGAGAGTCACTTACCCTAGCCCAGAGTCTCTGCCTGCTTTAGAACCTTGAAAACCAACACCCTTCCAGGAAAGGAGAGGAGAAAACCAGGGACTCAGAAGGCAGCAGAGTGGTCCTGCCAGCTTCCCCTGTAGAATCAGTAGCTCTGATAAGTGCCCTTCAATTTCCAGTCCCGTGGGTGTGACCAAACTTGAACTCTGGGGAACCTGATGAGGCTGAACTGAGTTCCCCCCATCTTGCCAGGTAGAGGAGTGACCACTTGATGTCCAGACAGTATCCTCAGGTGGC
>NW_027729773.1:0-313 GCF_054177405.1 Leptonychotes weddellii | reverse complement strand
GCTCCACTGACTGAGCCAGCCAGGTGCCCCACCCCTCCTTAATTCTGAAGGGAGCCACACAATGCGTTCCGGAAGATGGCAGAAAGCACCCCACCCCATTGGCAAGGGTTGGAACTTCTTTTCACCCGTCAGTTCTTTTTGCCTGTGTTGTCCCACTGAGTCTGAGCAGATCTAGATAGCTGTAGCCCTGCGAGGCTCCCTGAGCTGTTTCTGGGTTGGAAATGTGGGGAGGAATCTCAATTTCTTTTTCTAGGCCCAACAGAAGGAAGTTCAGTCTTATAAAGAAATCCCAGGAGCCAGATGGATGCAGGAA
>NW_027729772.1:0-313 GCF_054177405.1 Leptonychotes weddellii | reverse complement strand
TTTTAATTTAAATGTGATACACGTATGTCGGACTTAAGTGTTTCAAGATCATGTTGCAGAGTCTCTTGAGAGACAAACACTCTAACTGGTCCCACTAATGTAATATTTATGCTGATGCAAACCCTGTAAAGACAGCTGGGGCATCCCTTTGGACACTGGGTGAGTGAGCACCAGCAAAGCTGCACTTGACAAAGGGGCGTAGTGATTTCTGTAAGCCGAGAAGCTTTGAGAGGCTGATGTTGGGCTGGAGGAACGAGATGCTCTGTAAGCTGAGATTGGGCTGGAGGAATGAGATGCTCTGTAAGCCGAGAAA
>NW_027729771.1:0-313 GCF_054177405.1 Leptonychotes weddellii | reverse complement strand
GAATAAAAATAAATTAATTAATTAATTAATTAATTAAAAAAAAAAAAAAAGAATCAGATTTCATGGGGCACCTGGGTGGCTCAGTTGGTTGGGCGTCCAACCCTTGATGTTAGCTCAGGTCTTGATCTTAGGGTCATGAGTTCAGACCCCACATTGGGCTCCATGCTGAACGTGGAGCCTACTTAAAAAAAAAAAAAAAAAAGAATCAGATTTCACTTAAGCTCTGATACCGCAGGATCTGCCCAACTGCATGACTGCAGTCAACCAAAGTTAAGCAGTGGTCACCCCACTTCAGACAGGATATGTCCCCTTC
>NW_027729770.1:0-5023 GCF_054177405.1 Leptonychotes weddellii | reverse complement strand
TAGAGGGGAGGGGGTGGGAAGATGGGTTAGCCTGGTGATGGGTATTGAGGAGGGCACGTTCTGCATGGAGCACTGGGTGTTATGCACAAACAATGAATCATGGAACACTACATCTAAAACTAATGATGTAATGTATGGGGATTAACATAACAATAAAAAACCCACCCAGACTATATGAAAAGTACTCAATAAATGGTTAAGAATCCTGGCTTCCTTTCAATAAATAACAGTTACTACTATAAAAATAACACTAATAGGGATGGCTGGGTGGCTCAGTTGGTTAAGCATCTGCCTTCAGGTCCTGGGATGAAGTCCCACATTGGACTCCTTAATCTCAGCAGGGAGCCTGCTTCTCCCTCTGCCTGCCGCTCCCTCTGCCTGTGCTCTGTCTCTGACAAATAAATAAATAAAATTTAAATAAATAAATAAACAACACTAATATTAGTAATAGTATTCTTCAATTTATTTATAATTTATAAACTGCCATCTGTCCAGGCCCTGTTTTAAGAGTAAGAATATAAGGTAGATTAAAATTAAATAATTGTTGAATGAATGAATGATCTTATAGTGTAATGGGGCAGAAAGTCATTATAGACAATTATGGGCCAGTGAAGCAAATGCAAAAAGGCATACAGAGTCCTCTGGGAAGGATTGGAGGGCTAGGGATGGCTTCAACAAGAGATGATAGTTGAATATTTACATAGGCCTGCACACCTCTGGAGTGGTAGAAAGTAGGCACCACAACAATCATAATTTTTACATCATTGACTCAATTACCTCATTGAAATTGACAGTGTGGCATCTCTCCCCAGACTATGTTAGCATGTTTTTATATTGGCAGTTGCATAAGGCTAAGGGATAGATTTTCCAATTTTGGAAGTTTGAGTCAGAATATAGCTTCAAATTATTAAGTATTAGAAGTAGAACCCGGGCGCCTGGGTGGCTCAGTTGGTTAAGTGACTGCCTTCGGCTCAGGTCATGATCCTGGAGTCCCTGGATCGAGTCCCGCATTGGGCTCCCTGCTCAGTGGGGAGTCTGCTTCTCCCTCTGACCCTCTTCCCTCTCATGCTCTCTCTCAAATAAATAAATAAAATCTTTAAAAAAAAAAAAGTAGAACCCATACATAATTATAAATAATATTTAATGAGAATCATTTTGAAGCATATCAAGTTTTAAAAGTTTAAGGTTTTGGGGCTCCTGGGTAGCTCAATCAGTTAAGCGTCTGCCTTTGGCTCAGGTCATGATCCCGGGGTGCTGGGATTGAGCCCCGCATCAGGCTCCCTGCTCAGCAGGAAGTCTGCTTCTCCCTCTGCCCCTCTCCCTGCTCATGCTCTCTCTTGTTCTCTCTCTCTCAAATAAATAAATAAAATCTTTAAAAATTTTTAAGGTTTTGATTACAAAGAAACAGGGACAGATGATCATGTTTATGAAAACTAAGAAATAGTGAATAACACCTAGAACTAACTCTTAAAACAAAGACAAGAGGAATATTCGTTATTTCTCATTTTCCTCCTTCCCTTCCCTACCTCTTAAAGTCACACATGGAGTATCCCTTACTTGGCTGATGAAATCTGAGTAGAAAGGATACTTGTCATTTCCACACTGATAAATCAGTGTGTGATAAACCACAATGGCTTTTCCTATCTCAGTGATCAGAAAACATTGCCTAGATAGTGGTGTCCCATCAGCCTGTGTGTCTGAATGACAGCAATCACCAAAGACATGTAGAAACCTACATTGCACAGGTAAATAAGAAACTTTTGTTATACCAAGCCACTGCGATTTGGGTACTGTTTGTTAATACGGCATAACCTAGCACTTCCTACTAATACAATAATTGAGGTTTAAACCAGCATTTAATACATCAGTATCTTCAAGGGCACAATTAGAAGCTGTTTTCTTTCCTTCCCTCTTACCATGAAATCTTTGTCAATTAATAGACAGATATTCCTTACTATAGAAAGGACCTCTTAATATCTTGTAAAATATTTCAGAAGGTTTGTCACCTCCTTAAACTATAAAATTTGTTTTTGAGTTTTGTGGCCATGCAACTTTTTTTCTGGTGAGAACTGTTCATAATTTTTATCTAGTTCCTCAAGAAGCCCATAACATATTCAAAATTAAGAACAGCCACTATAGAAGCTGATATTTATAAGTTCCTACATCAGTGAATATAGTTGCATGACAATTTAACATTAACCAGTAAACAGTAGCTAGTCAGGATGTGAGTTGGAGAGAACACTGTTTTGGAGAGTTTAATAAACAGTAACTATGTACAAATTTCTAAATTAATTAATACTCTGGTTTTCTGACTTTTAAAATTGTTAAGTTTTTCCATCATTAATAACTCTCCAATTTATCTAACATTTCTTTAAGATGACACTGGAGTATTGTTTTATCAATGGATTCTGCATACCAGTTCCTGAATTGGGTCTATGCAAAACACACATGAACACACACACATATATACACATATGCACATGCGTACACATGCACCTGGTAGAAATTCAATCAAAAGGTTAAACTGAAAACTTCTCAGATATTACTGTAGAGTTCATGGTATGTTCTGTGGAGCTCTAGGTGCATCGTCGGCAAGAGAAAGGTAGGTCTAGGGGCTCTCTGTGCTCCCAGTCCTACTCTTGCTTCAACTAGAGCAGCTCCTCTTGTGTGTTTTACCCTCTTCCCCCACCTCACCAGAACTCCTGCTTTAAAAATGTTCAAGAGCCACTAATGTAAACTATACATGAGAGCATAGTGAGCTGTCTCCAAGAACTTGGAAACGAGGTTGACTTCTGAGAGTTAAACTATGAAATCCAAACTAAGGAATGAGACAAAAAATAAAAATCATTTTGAAGAAAGAGGATGGTTCTCAGGCCTGAATAATATTTGACTCACCCAAGTAATAATATTTATGTTTCTAAAGAAATAATGTGCCCCTCAGAAAATACTGAAGAAAGGATAGGTGATCAGTAATAGACCATGGAAAAAATGAAAGAGAAAACTTCTCCATTTCCGGTCTTGAACAGAAAAACTAAACATATGGATCCATCAGGTTAAGTTTGTTGAGCTCAAAATACTCTCCTTACCTCCTGACATACTGCCTTGACCCAAAGTGAAGAAATTTTTCTACCAAAGGAAGAAGGAATTGATAATTAGATTGGTTAAAGCCATCTTTCATCGCTTCCCAAGGCAATGACCTGGGAATGCATCTTTGGGACAATTAGGGCTCACTGGCTCTGTGCACATATGCAACAAATGGGAATTAAATTCTGAGAGATTAACTTGATTTGCTAGTGAGCCCTGACTCATAAAGTTATTAGGTTGAACCATATGAAACTGCTGATATCCAACCATTTTTAGCCTATAAAGCTGGAGGTTGCATATGATTCTACATAGTACTCATATGGACCAAGTTCAGATTGAGTCTAGCTCCAAAGCTTGGCTCTTTTCACTGTGTAGCATTTCTGTTTCTGCAAAATGTTTGAAATGTATTGACTGGCCATTTTTGAGAAGTATATTTTCTTATTTTCTGTGGTTAAATAAGGAAAATCTTGAGTTAGTCTTTTTGATATTTTGCTTTGCAGTCTATAGGACCACTGGAAGAGGCAAAGAGGTGTTTATAAAGACACATCTGGAAACAATGTGTAGGATGGATTGGAGAAGAGGCTTATGTAGAGAGACTAGGTATGAGAGGAACCAGTAGACCGGGGGAAGCAATGAAACCAAAGGGATAGAAAGGATGAGCATTCAAAGGGGAAAAAAATGACCAGGAAACAACTTCTCCACCCTTGCCAGAGGGCCACTAAGGAGATCACTCCTTGCCTTTTGGGACAATCCAGCCTTGCCCAGGTCTTTTTAAAGTACAATCAGTAAGTAATCAGACCTGATATCCCATCTGATGACTGTTATTATGCAATGAGAGTGAGTCACTTCTCTCCTGTCTACATTTTCTCTCCGGGCTGTCTTATTCCATAGCCTAGACTGCCAACTGAGTGGCAATGATTAGCAAATCTTTATCTCTTGCCCAAACCTCTCTCTTGGCCACAGATTCCACCTAAAGGACAATGGAAGAGCTTCACCTGGTTGTCCCAGAAGCACCTCCAACTAATGCTGAGCTCATAGATTTCCCTACTAATTGGATCTTTCCTGTATCTCTACAATTTGTTAATAGCATGCTAGGGCTTCATCTTAGATGATTCCTTCTCCTCCATCCTCAACATCTAATTTGTTCCTCTAACCTGCGTTTGTTTGCTTTTTTTAAATCTCCTAAACATCTCCTTCTATTCCCATTGCCAATGTTCAGTTGCACACTAATTTTTACAATGGCTTCTTTACTAATCTTTCTTTTAAAATACACTCTTCAGGGGCGCCTGGGTGGCTCAGATGGTTAAGCGTCTGCCTTCGGCTCAGGTCATGATCCTGGGGTCCACTGATTGAGCCCCATGTCGGGCTCCCTGGTCAGTGGGGAGTCTGCTTCTCCCTCTCCCCACACCCCCAATCCCCTGCTCATGTGTGCTCTCTCTCTCTAATGAATAAATTAAAAAAAAAAAATCTAAAATACACTTTCAAATAAACTACAACTAATTCCCCCTTTAGAAATCATCAGAGACTCAGTTTCAAACTCCTTACTGTGCCTTATTTTCACCACCTGTTTACTGGTAAATTTTCTAGCTTCATCTACGTGCATTCTCTCCCGTATATTTTTTTTTATTTCTCTTGTGATTTCTAGGCAAAAAGGATTGTCAACTCACCAAACATGTATATTTTGCCATGCCTCCATGCATGGATGCAGATTTTCCTTCCGCTTAGAATGTCCTTTCCTCCGACATGTATCATATGATCTCATTGATATGAGGAATTCTTAATTGCAGGAAACAAACTGAGTGTTGTTGGAGTGGGGGGTGGGGTGGGAGGGATGGGGTGACTGGGTGATAGACACTGGGGAGGGTACGTGCTCTGTTAAGCGCTGTGAATTGTGCAGGACTGTTGAGTCTCAGATCTGTACCTCTGAGACAAATAATGC
>NW_027729769.1:0-313 GCF_054177405.1 Leptonychotes weddellii | reverse complement strand
TCTATCCAGGGGCTTATTTGATTATCTAAGGACAGGGAGCACATCCGGCTGTTCTGTGCCAGGAACCCCGTGCCCAGCACACAGTGGGTCCTCAGCCGAGTGGACCTGTAGTGGCCACTCGCAGACCCCTTGGCCTCGGGTCTCCACCCGCTGGGTGACCGTGGGGCGCGGCCCCTGCCGCCTGCAGCCCCGACAGCGGTGGCCGCGTTTGCCCCCGGCCGTGGGCGGCCACGACGTGCACCCCGGCTCCGAGCTATGGAGGTGAGCTGACATTGTAGAAAAGGCGCCTCGGTGCAGAGGCTCCCGGAACGGG
>NW_027729768.1:0-313 GCF_054177405.1 Leptonychotes weddellii | reverse complement strand
TGACCAAGCCGTGTGTGTGAAAAGCAGAGAGGTTGCATGGTTTCTGAGGATGGCTTTGCTCCCATCCTGAGTGTGAGCTTACACAAACTGTTAACATCCCTGATGCTCGGTTACCTCACCTGCACGATGGGGACAGAGATTCCACGCTGCAGGCCTGTGGAAGGACACGCCTCTCGGTGAGGTACTCGAGGACTCTAGCGTGCTAGCGGGAGGCAAGGCAGGCTGCCGGACCATCCAGGACTCCCTCCGGGAGAACACACGGATGAACCCAAGCCCAGACCCACAGACCCAGGAGCTGAGCCCCAAGATCCCT
>NW_027729767.1:0-313 GCF_054177405.1 Leptonychotes weddellii | reverse complement strand
ATGGGCAGGTGACAGGCATCGATTGGGCCCCCGAGAGTAACCGAATCGTGACCTGTGGCACAGACCGCAATGCCTACGTGTGGACGCTGAAGGGCCGCACGTGGAAACCCACCCTCGTCATCCTGAGGATCAACCGGGCTGCTCGCTGTGTGCGCTGGGCTCCCCAGGAGAACAAGTTCGCTGTGGGTAGTGGCTCCCGGTCATCTCCATCTGCTATTTTGAGCAGGAAAATGACTGGTGGGTGTGCAAGCACATCAAGAAGCCCATTCGTTCCGCTGTCCTCAGCCTGGACTGGCACCCCAACAACGTGCTC
>NW_027729766.1:0-313 GCF_054177405.1 Leptonychotes weddellii | reverse complement strand
GATTTGAGAGTATTCAACTCTCAAAGCATAATTTATTGAGCTGTCTGTGACACTGATTGGATTACTCTCCTATAAATATATATAACATGAATGAATCGTTTAGAACCTTGATACCAAACAAAGCTTGGATATTTTAGTCTATTTTCTTTCCTTCCTTCTCTAATTTCTTACTTCAGAAAAGCTAGTAGAAAAACTAATAAAGTGATTTCCCCTAAGAATAGTAAAAGATCTGCATTATTTTTCCCTAGAAATTAAAATTCCAGGGGTGGGCATATAGTGATTGGTAGGCTTCTTGATGGTTTTCTGCAAAGTT
>NW_027729765.1:0-313 GCF_054177405.1 Leptonychotes weddellii | reverse complement strand
TTTTGGAATGGTGGTGGCCATCTGCAGATTTTATCCAGAAGGACAGAGCAAGAATGCGTTTCACTTTTCCGTATGGTATTTTCCTAAAATGATCTGGTAGAAGAAGATGTATTATTTACATCAAAATGAGGCATATGGGAAAGAAGAAGATAGCAGGAGGGGAAGAATGAAGGGGGGGTAATTGGAGGGGTAGACGAACCATGAGAGACGATGGACTCTGAAAAACAAACTGAGGGTTCTAGAGGGGAGGTGGGTGGGAGGATGGGTTAGCCTGGTGGTGGGTATTGAGGAGGGCACATTCTGCATGGAGCAC
>NW_027729764.1:0-313 GCF_054177405.1 Leptonychotes weddellii | reverse complement strand
GGAATAACCTCCTCGAGGAGACCCGTGTGCCCATGACTGCGAGAGTCTAGGTCGGAACACGAACGAGGGAAGTGGCTTCTTGGAGGAGCCCATGCCCCATCCCGAGAAGCAGCTGCGAGCTGTCACGTCTAGACAGTAGCAGCCAGGCAGGCCCGGGATTGCCGGATCTTCCCATTTTTTCAAGAAAAGCCCCAAGTGAAGATTTTCCTGTGAAATCGGTCCATTGTAAACCTTGGCTCCAATTTTAAAAAATGGTGCAGGCAAAATAAACCGCACACGTGGGTGACTCATCCCCCGTCTTTGGCCCAGGGAC
>NW_027729763.1:0-313 GCF_054177405.1 Leptonychotes weddellii | reverse complement strand
CTATCTTCATTTTTTTCTGTGACTCTTATAAGTAGGCTATACATAGATTTTTAAAATATCCAAACTGAGAGTTTGGGAATCCTTTAGCTAGCTCAGCATGCTTATACTGATAGTGGAATTTGATATATTTTGAATTATTGTGATCTTTTCATATAATACTCCTGTCTACCATTGCTTTTTTCTTACTTTTTTTCCTCTTCATATCTGCACTGAATTTTATCAATTGAGTTTCTTTATTACTCCTTTTGGTTACATAGCCTATTTCTAAACTTTAAGTGCTTACATTTAAATTCAACATCCATAACTTACTTAA
>NW_027729762.1:0-313 GCF_054177405.1 Leptonychotes weddellii | reverse complement strand
TCAAGTGAAAAAATAGGAGCAAGAGAAAAAGGAAAACTTTGAGTTACTAGGAAATAGCATCTCTCTTTAGTCTTTAATAGGATGATTTACTTCTAGGTATTCGTTCAGCTTTGCCTTCACATCTGATACGACGTATCTGTCCTCATTTTACTTTCTTTAGGGTCTTAGATGTCATCTTTTCTTTTCTTTTTTTTTTTCCGGGGGAGAGCATTTCTGTTGTCATGATGGCATAGAGACATGCAGAAGAAAATCACACAAGCCTGCGGTGCAAAATCACATTTTGCCCACCCCCCTAATTCCCACAAAAGCCATG
>NW_027729761.1:0-313 GCF_054177405.1 Leptonychotes weddellii | reverse complement strand
CCTGAGCCGAAGGCAGACGCTTAACGACTGAGCCACCCAGGCGCCCCTCACACTATTTATTTCTAATATTAAAAAGAAATGCATATTGGGTTTTTTGTTTTTTGTTTTTTGTTTTTGTTGTTGTTGTTTTTTACCACAAGCTGCTTACATGGGTCATAGCAGTTTTTGAATAAAAAAAGAATTTTTTTTTTTTTTTTTTGCTAGTCCTAGCAGGAAAAAACAATCCCTTGACATTTAGCATTATGAGGCTAGTCAAAATACCACTCAGCATATTTTGTCCGATGTGTACTTCCCTTCTGGAAGCAGCTTTCAT
>NW_027729760.1:0-313 GCF_054177405.1 Leptonychotes weddellii | reverse complement strand
GGGTATGTGCTATGGTGAGCGCTGTGAATTGTGTAAGACTGTTGAATCACAGATCTGTACCTCTGAAACAAATAATACATTTATGAAAAAAAAAAAGGAAGAAGAAGAAGATAGCAGAAGGGGAAGAATGAAGGGGGGGAAATCGGAGGGGGAGATGAACCATGAGAGACGATGGACTCTGAAAAACAAACTGAGGGTTCTAGAGGGGAGGGCGGTGGGAGGATGGTTTAGCCTGGTGATGGGTATTAAAAAGGACACGTTCTACATGGAGCACTGGGTGTTATATGCAAACAAGGAATCATGGAACACTACA
>NW_027729759.1:0-5023 GCF_054177405.1 Leptonychotes weddellii | reverse complement strand
AAACAAATCAGATAATTATTTCTCCTTGGCCAACTGCCAACTGACTTGTAACGTTTAAGCCTTAAATCAAAACATGGTATCTGTGAATTACCTGCATAAGAGAGTACTCAGGCATCTATGTTGATTTAAGAAAATGTTATTTATTACAAATACCACAGGCAGAAGATTCAGAAGTGGGAATGGAAGGCTTGGACAAGGGAATATTGGAAAAAATTGTCCAGGTGTACATTGGGTAGGATTGTGAATGTGAGTGACATGGGGATGAGGGGGTGTGTTGGCAAGCTCTTTGAAAAAGAGGGTGAAGGTTACATTCAGTTCCATTAGACTCTAAGAATATTGTTGTTCTGTCTAGAAACTGGTTGGGGAGACAAAACTCCAGTGTGATTTTGAGTCCCTTAATGCACAGAATCCATGAGAAGTTATTATTATACTTTGTGTGAAAAATTACACTGTGTACACAAAAAAAATGCAGCTCTCTAGCTCCAATTGGAAAATGCTATGAAGACACAATAAAACAAAACATAATCCAGCCCAGTATAAGCCTGAAGAACAGTAATAAGTGAAAATGACTGCTAATAGCATGTTGTCAGCGATATAATGTTGCTGCCTTTTGGGTGTCAGAACTGGACCTTTTCTGAATTTATTATAATACTCACAGGGGGAAATGCATGCTCGTGACTAGTATCTAGAGCATCTGGTAGGGTAACCTTTAATTCTGCTTAAATGGAAATCGACAAAGCAGATACATGTTATCCTGGTTCTCGAGAATTAGTCCCCAGGGATAGCTCTTCTGATTCAGCATTCCTGAATTATGTGCCATCCTCAGAATAAGGCTTGAACATCAAATGACCCTCAATGGTTCAATCTGTGTAAATACATCGAAGCCATATGAATCTGACACAAATTGCTTCATTCAATGAATTGAGTGATTGCCACGGACTGCCATGGTCGAACGCTGCTTTATGTATTGACTTCCTGGATCTGAATCCCCTGTTTATACAAGGAGGTAAAAGTTCATGGTCATCAGAGGTCCAGATTACATTTTGAATAGATAGAATACTGTCTTCTTGGATTACAGACCTTGAGAGAATATGAAAGCTAAAGCAGGAAAGAATCCCTTTCTTCTTTTTTTTTTAAGATTTTTATTTATTTATTTGACAGAGACAGAGATAGCGAGAGCGGGAACACAAGCAGCGGGAGTGGGAGAGGGAGAAGCAGGCTTCCCCCCGAGGAGGGAGCCCGATGTGGGACTCGATCCCAGGTTCCTGGGATCATGACCTGAGCCGCAGGCAGACGCCCAACGACTGAGCCACCCAGGCGCCCCAAGAATCCCTTTCTTGAAGTCAGTAGTTACTATTCAGGTATAAAATCTGTGTTTTAGCATCCTGGGCAAGAGGAGTTATTTTGTAGGGGATATTTCATATGTACAACAGCTAGACTTTGTTAGGAAAATTGTTTGCTTTTTCTAGCAGCCAAGCTATCAGGAAGACGTCATAAAAAAATAAACTATTTTACTTCTCTGTCTTGTGAACAGTAATTTCTGTAGGACTGAATAAATAACCTCAAGGTGGGCCCAGTGCTGTTAAAACTTAGTCCTGTGTTCAGGAGCTGAATTTGGAAAATAATTTAGGTGGAGGCAAGTCCCAGAACAGCCCCAGCTCTGTTGAGCCCTAGGTAATTGTGAAACTCTCCATTTGTCATACTCGGGAAGAGTATCTCGGTTGTTCCTGGCAGAAGTTATCAGGTGGGTTGGGAGGAGATGAAGCAGAAAGAAGAAAGGAATGAGAATCATGGTATGCAAATAACGCGGTAAGGAAGAGAGGGACGAATGAAGAAAAGGCAGGTGGCAGTGGGAAGTCTGACCTCCAGCATTTGGGTGGCAAAGGGAGTAGATGTGTGGTGTAGAGAGGTTGGCTGATGCTTCCTAGTGGTGGCTTTTTGTGCAGCGGAGGAATCAGATGCTGGCTTGATCTTCTTCTGGAGCTGCTGCCGCTGTGGCCATGATCACCAGCCCCTATCTGTGGGACGCTGGGTCTTGCTGGGTACCATGCTCAAACCTAGGTGTCTCTTCTCCCATTTCTCAGTCCCAGAGATTTCTTCATGTAGGGGATGTGAAAAGTCGCATGACCTGGGGGCCGGGAGACCGACCACCGACTTTAATGTTGTGATCAGCCTGCAACCAGGGGCAGCTCATGTAACTTTGTCTTTGTAAGATGGAAATAACAAGAGTTAGTTCATATGTGTGTTGTTAGGAATAAATGCAGTGACTCAGGACAGTGGCTAGCACCATGTCGGGCAGAAGTGGGCAGACTGTTAGGTCAAGTTTCTTTTTTTCCCTATCTAGTTAAACTTACTTCTTTTTTTTAAAGGTTTTATTTATTTGCCAGAGAGAGACACAGCGAGAGAGGGAACACAAGCAGGGGGAGTGGGAGAGAGAGAAGCAGGCCTCCCACTGAGCAGGGAGCCCGATGTGGGACTCGATCCCAGGACCCTGAGATCATGACCTGAGCCAAAGGCAGACGCTTAACAACTGAGCCACCCAGGCGCCCCTAAACTTACTTCTTTATCTATGATAATTAAATTTTAAAAATCACTCCCAGCTCGAATATTTAATATGTAAATGTTCCTCTTATCCTGAATTATGTCATTTTAGGGTTCTTCAATAGAAGCTGTGTTTGGTTTATTGCTATATTCTTGTTATTTATTATTTCTAAGTGTGTAATGTAATACCTTGCACCTAGTGAGTGCTCAGAATTTTTATTGAATGAAGGGTGGGAGGGCCAAGACAGAAACAACCTTTTTGAAAATAAAGCTTTTCAGATGGGACAGCTTTCAATGAGGCAAAATATTACAGGCAAAAAAACATGACAAATGGAACATTTCACAGCCATAGTTTCTCAGGGGAACGACGGTCCAGGAAGACAACATTGCCACGTGTGTTCTCAAGTCTGATGACCAGTTTCTTTTCTGGAGCACAAAGGATCCATTGGGTTTTGCTCAGAATATACAGATCTCATCAAGAGTCTATGGGCAATACTTAACCTCTGGAAGAATTCAGCTTATCCAGAGCAAGTAAATGCTCAAGTTGTTCACCACCTTTCTGAGGTGGATTGAAACACAGGTGGACTGACCCGAGGAAGCTCTTTTTTTTCTCCCACTAAAGTAACACTTCCTTAGTAACAATGTTTTCATATTCACATTTCCTTTCAATGCACAGCAGAATTTTTCTTACTGCCTTTTCTATCTGGGTCCAGTAGGTGTGCGCCTTTCCAAAGAATAAAATGAAATCTACTGAGTAGACAGAGACATAAAGGAGACAGATTTTTGTATCTTTTTGTCTTTAATACTTTTTATGCTGTTGGGAGGAGGTCTTAATTCACTATTCCACTCCAGAGGGTACTGCTGGTAATTGAAAGCTAAGTTGGTTGTGGTAATTTTGAATGCCACAGACCACTTCATCAAAAATGTTAGTTATTATAAAAATTGGCGGCCCTCACTAGTTTTAGATTATATTTGTACCAGTGGGTGAGAAAGGAAGAAAGTTACAGGAACAGCAAAAACAAACAACAACAAAGAACCAAAAAAAAAAAAAAAAAAACCCAAAAAACACCCTAGTACTCTGGAACTAGTCCCTTTCAGTTTGGATCTGGTTTCTGTATTTTCTACATATGGTCTTGTGCTAATTACTGCACTTCTGTTCCGTCATCAGCAAAATAGGGAAAATAATAAGAATTACGTTGTTGGATTTTTGTGAGGATTAAATACCGGTTGAAGCACCTGGAAGAATGGTAAGCCTATAGTTGATATAATATTAGCGGTATTATTCCTGTATGTTGGTGATAGTTTTTGGGCTTTTAAATTTTCTAACCTTGTAACTTTTTTCTTCTTCATGATACTATCAGGACTTGGGTCCAAAAGTTGGGGAATATATGAGTGAATGTGTTTGTGCATGCATGTGTGATTTTTTCTTCTTCTGGGTGAGTAAGCAGGTTTTATTTCAGATAGTTAGAGTTATTAACTTTGAAACATCCTTCAGTAATCCAATTTGAAGAAGAGCCAAACAATAAAGTACTGTATTTTTCATCGAATGGGAAAATGTGCAGTGGGTATGTGTAATAAATGAATATATTATGCAGTGAGGATATGAAATTAAATGTGTGTAGGTGGATAAGGAAGTCCACCCAAAAGGCTAATGACTTGGGGTTAGAACTTTATTGAAGAGGTTTTGTATGTCATTAAGTACACTGTTGTAGCCTTTTTCTTGCTGACATCTTCTTAGATCTCCATATTCCTATTCAAAATCTGAATATCCCATGTATTGTTTTCAGATCCACAGTGGAAGAGGAGACAGAATAAAAGACTAAAATCAAATTCTCAAATTCCATTTCCAGGGATACAATGGAAAGGAAAGTGACAAGTAGGCTCCTCATCAACTGTGAAAAAGACGAGCTGTCCCTACGTAGATTGGCAGAATTTAGATGCAACTGAGGCATAGAAATATTCTTAGAGAGCCACGTTTTTTTTTTGAAGTTGGACTCACTGAGATAAATCAAGCTTATTTTTCTCTCTACAAGTGGACAATGTGTTCAGATGCTTCAGTTCAATATTCTGTAATTTACTTTTTTTTTCTCTCACTTAGAAAATAACCTGAGCTGCTTTCGGAAAGACCTGGCTTTGGTTCGTGACTCTGTCACTTACTAATAGTCGGGCTGTGGGCAAGCAGCTTGCCCTTGCTAAACCCCAATTTTGGTATCTGTGAAATGGCAAGAATCAAATGCCAGCTGCAAGGGGAGGGCAGTATTAAAAGGGTGGACTCCCTGGGAAGCAGGAGGCTGGTGCCAAACTTTAGCTCTTGTCATTGTCCCCTTGTCATTGTCCCTACGTCTTTTTCTTTTTTTTTTTATTCTTATGTTAATCCCCATACATTACATCATTAGTTTTAGTTGTAGTGTTCCATGATTCATTGTTTGTGCATAACACCCAGTGCTCCATGCAGAATGTGCCCTCCTCAATACCCACCACC
>NW_027729758.1:0-313 GCF_054177405.1 Leptonychotes weddellii | reverse complement strand
AATTTCTAGGAGATCTGTCCAAACACGACAATGTGGCAGTTGGTTGGTGGGCGCAGCAATCAGCGTGCAATTCTGGAGAAGGAGAATGGTCTGAACCAGGCTCAGTATTGAGGCCTTCATTTGAAGAACAGGAAGATATTTGGGAAAATTAGGGCAGAAAAGAACGTTGAAACTTACAAACTAGTTAATAAACACAATTGTGTTCTCTATGTCAACAGAGTAAACAAACACAAACATCTGTTTAGAGCAAACATACAGTTTCCCTATAAATATATAACTCTATGGAAACAAACAGAAAGTCATTGGAAGGAAA
>NW_027729757.1:0-313 GCF_054177405.1 Leptonychotes weddellii | reverse complement strand
CTAGTGTCTGGGCTATCCATGGCCTTTAAAATTTCACATGAACTTAAAGAAGGTTTTAAATTTTAATGAAAAAAAAAAAACTTTGGAGTTTTGATTTCATTGCTTTGAATTTACAGGCTAATATATAGAGAATTGATGTCTTTGGAATATTGAGCATCCCCATTCATGAACACATTTTTCCATATAATTGTCTTATTTTTTTTATTTTTTTTTTTATTTTTTTTTTTTAAAGATTTTATTTATTTATTTGACAGAGAGAGACACAGCGAGAGAGGGAACACAAGCAGGGGGAGTGGGAGAGGGAGAAGCAGGC
>NW_027729756.1:0-313 GCF_054177405.1 Leptonychotes weddellii | reverse complement strand
GTACTTGGGAGGCTCAAGTCAGTTAAGCATCTGACTCTTGGATTTGGCTCAGGTCACAATCTCAGGGTCCTGGGATGGAGCCCCGCGACTTCGTCGGGCTCTCCGCTCAGTAGGAAGCTTGCTTGTCTCCCTCTCTCTCTGCCCCTCCCCCTGCATGTGCGTTCTTTCTCTCTCTAAAATAAATAAATCTTAAAAAAAACAACAAAAAAACAGTAGAACTGCTTAGTCTTCATTTTATTATCACCATAAGCTAGCACTCCTAAAGAATATCAAAGAAAAAAATACTCTTCCCTTAAAAACACTAACAAAAACA
>NW_027729755.1:0-313 GCF_054177405.1 Leptonychotes weddellii | reverse complement strand
CAGAATGTGGAACCACATAACAGAGGTAGAAAGTCTAGAAGAATATTTGCAGCATAGAGGACAAATCCAGGAGGACTAATATGCAAATAACGCATGTCACAAATGGAGAAAAGAAAAAAATAAAAGGAGGGGCGCCTGGGTGGCTCAGTTGGTTAAGCGACTGCCTTCGGCTCAGGTCATGATCCTGGAGTCCCGGGATTGAGTCCCGCATCGGGCTCCCTGCTCGGCGGGGAGCCTGCTTCTCCCTCTGACCCTCCCCCCTCTCATGTGCTCTCTGTCTCTCTCATTCTCTCTGTCTCAAATAATAAATAAA
>NW_027729754.1:0-313 GCF_054177405.1 Leptonychotes weddellii | reverse complement strand
CCAGGCCAGAAGTGGTGCATAACGTCGTATGCATACTCCATCAGCAGAAACAGCCTCACTGTCCCACCTCATTGCAAGGGCACTGGGAGCTGTTATGTAGCTTGGCAGCCACATACCTGGTCACAATTAACTTCTATGGAAGAGGGTGACGCAGATTTCAGGGGACAGCTTGCTTGTCCACTCTTTTTTTTTTTTTTTTTAAGATTTTGTTTATTTGGGGGCACCTGGGTGGCTCAGTTGGTTAAGCGACTGCCTTCGGCTCAGGTCATGATCCTGGAGTCCCTGGATCGAGTCCCGCATCGGGCTCCCTGCT
>NW_027729753.1:0-313 GCF_054177405.1 Leptonychotes weddellii | reverse complement strand
GAGAGATGATCCTGGATTTTCTGGGTGAAACCATTGTAATCCCAAGGGTCCTTATAAGAAGGAGTTAGGGTGGGGGGCACCTGGGTGACTCAGTTGGTTAAATGTCTGCCTTCCGCTCAGGTCATGATCCCTCTCCTCCCTGCTTGTGATCTCTGTTGCTCTCTCTGTCTCTCTCTCTCAAATAAATGAATAAAATCTTAAGAAAGAAAGAAGAAGGAAAGAAAGAAAGAAAGAAGAAAGAAAGAAAGAAAGAAAGAAAGAAAGAAAGAAAGAAAGAAAGAAAGAAAGAAAAGAAAAAGAAAGAAAGTAAGTT
>NW_027729752.1:0-313 GCF_054177405.1 Leptonychotes weddellii | reverse complement strand
GGAAGAGGGGAGCCTGGCTGTTCAGTGACTCAGAGTTCCGGGGTCCAAGGAGAGCTTGCCCCAACCTCAGAAGGATGGATGCAATCTTCGGTAGACTTCCTTTTTCCTTCAAATATGAAGGGGGTGGCCTTGGGGACCATCTCAGTTAGGGTGCATGGGGGAGCCTGAAATTCGGTTTAGCGCTATGGATGCAAAGTAGTGTTGATTGAGCATTTGGTGCGTCCAAAGGGCGTGGGAAGGGAAGGCTCCGTGGCGAGGTTACCAGTGAGGGTTGTGTGGATGCACAGGTATGCACAGGTGTTTGAGGACCAGG
>NW_027729751.1:0-313 GCF_054177405.1 Leptonychotes weddellii | reverse complement strand
CCTTTATATCCCAGAAAGTTAGTTTGTTCTCACTGTTGGACAAAGAAAGAACAATATGGAAATTCTTAAATACTTTCTTCGACTGGAGAATTTTAAAGTTTTTCATTTATCATTGTACAACCAAGGATAATTTTATAATTTTAGAAATTTTGTAAATTATAATTTTTAAATATTTTCTGGTATGTCGCTGTTACCTGTGGGGCAACCGTCTTTAAGTAGGGGTAAGTTATTCTAAAAGAAATAAGTCTTAGATAGTTTCCTTTCAAGTCAAGTGTCTTGATGTTTAAATAAACTTCTTATTTAAAAAAAAAAA
>NW_027729750.1:0-313 GCF_054177405.1 Leptonychotes weddellii | reverse complement strand
TGTGTGTGGTTCCTGGACCACATTTTCCATCTAGAAATTGGAGATAAGAATACTTTAAATATATAGTTATTCTGATGGTTACAGATAATATTCTAAAAAGTCCAGTGCAGTATTTGCTTTAAATTTCCATTTCTAATATGTTAAATATGTGTCTATTTCAGAGCGAACAGTAATAGATGTTTCATTTCTTTCACCTATGTAAAATACTATCTCTAAGAAAAATTGATTTAAAAACATATATAAAATGCATTTATTTCAGATGTTTAATGAGGGGCAATAAAATAAACTTTACAATTTTCAATAATGCCTTTGC
>NW_027729749.1:0-5024 GCF_054177405.1 Leptonychotes weddellii | reverse complement strand
GGGTGCACGTACCCTTTCGGATCCCTACTTTTGTATCTTTGGGGTAAATACCCAGTAGTGCAATTGCTGGATCATATGGTAGCTCTATTTTCAACTTTTTGAGGAACCTCCATACTGTTTTCCAGAGTGGCTGCACCAGCTTGCATTCCCACCAACAGTGTAGGAGGGTTCCCCTTTCTCCGCATCCCCGCCATTTTGTTGAGTATTTTTATGTCCGTATTCATGAGAGATATTGGTAAGAGATATTGGTCTGTTGTTTTCTATTGAATTTTTAAAGTGCTTATTTAAATTCCAGTTAGTTAACAATAGTGTAATATTAGTTTCAGGTGTACAATACAGTGATTCAACACTTCCATACAATATCCAGTGCTTATCACAAATGTGCTCCTTAATCCCCATCACCTCTTTAACCCATCCCTGCTCCCACCTCCCTTCTGGTAAACATCAGTTTGTTCTCTATAGTGTTTCCTCCTCTTCTATTTTTTGAAAGAGTTTGTAAAGAATTGGTATTAATTTTCCTTTAAATATTTGATGGAATTCAGCAGTGAAGCCATCTAGGCCTGGGGTTTCCTTTGTGTGTAGTGTTTTGATTAGGAATTCAAGTTTTTCACTTGTCACAGGTTTATTTAGATTCTCTATTTTTCTTGAGCCAGTTTTAATTGTTTGTGTTTTTCTGGGAAACTGTCTGTTTGACCTAAGTTATCTGATTTGTTGGTGTACAATTGTTCATTGCATTCCTTTATAATTCTTTTGATTTCTGCAAGATTGGTGGTAATGTTACTTCTTTCATTTCTGATTCTAATAATTTAAGTCTCTTTTTTCTTAGTCATGCTAGTTAAATGTCAATTTTGTTGATCTTTACAATGAGCTTTTGGTTTCAGTGATTTTTCTCTTTTTTTAAAAAAAATCCTTATTTCACTCTAATCTTTATTATTTCCTTCCTTCTGTTTGCTATAGTTTTAGTTTGTTTTTCTTTGTCCACTGTCTTAAGGTGGAATGCTAGGTTATAGATTTGACATTTTTCTTCTTTCCAAGTCTTTCTTATTTTTTTTAAAAGATTTTATTTATTTATTTGAGAGAGAGAGAGAGACCACGTGCATGGGGTGGAGGGGGCAAAGGGAGAATAAGAAGCAGACTCCCTGCTGAGCGCGGAGCCCAATGTGGGGCTCAATCCCAGGACTCTGAGATCATGACCTGAGCCAAAGTCTGACACTTAACCAACTGAGCCACCCAGGTGCCCTGAAGTCTTCTTTCTTAATACAGGCCATCTGTATGTCTTCTTTGGAAAAGTATCTATTCAGGTCCTCTGCCCATTTTTAATTGGATTATTTGTATTTTTGGTGTTGAGTTGTATAAATTCTTTATATATTTTGGATATCAATCTACAGCACCTCCTTTTTAAACAGAAATAGAAGCATACTATATATAGTACAGAATCCCTTTTTTTTCTCTTTTAATTTTTTTAATTAGTAGACTTTTATTTCCTGAGAGCATTTTTAGGTTTACAGAGAAATTGAGCAGAAAGTAAGGTTCCCCAATACCTACCCCCTCCTTCTTACCCCCTCCACAACAAGTTTCCCTGTTGTTAACACCTTACATTAGTTTGGCACTTTTTTAAGATTGATAAACCCCTGGGGCACCTGGCTGCCTCAGTCAGTGGAGCATGTGACTCTTGATCTTGGGATTGTGAGTTTGAGCCCCATGTTGGGTGTAGAGATTACTTAAAAAAATAAACAAATCTTTTAGGGCGCCTGGGTGGCTCAGTTGGTTAAGCGACTACCTTCGGCTCAGGTCATGATCCTGGAGTCCCTGGATCGAGTCCTGCATCAGGCTCCCTGCTCAGCAGGGAGTCTGCTTCTCCCTCTGACCCTCCCCCCTCTCATGTGCTCTCTCTCTCTCTCAAATAAATAAAATCTTTAAAAAAAATAAATCTTTAAAAAAGATTGATAAAACAATATTCATATATTATCATTATAGTCCATAGTTTACATTAAGGTTCACTCTTTGTGTTGAATTCCTATGGATTTTGACACATGCATAACGTCATGTAGCCGCTATTACAGTATTATACAGAATAGTTGCACAGCCCTAAAAATCCTCTGTGTCCTATCTTTTCATCCTTTCCTCCTTCTTCCTGAACTTCTGGCAACCACTGATCTTTTTACTGTCTCTATACTCTTGCCTTTTCCAGAATGTCATGTGTTTGGGGTCATATGTTATACAGCCTTTTCAGACTGGCTTCTTCCACCTAGCAATGTGTATTTAAGGTTACTCCATTTTTTGGTTTTGTTTTGCTTTATGTCTCGATAGGTCATTTTTAATCACTAAATAGTACTACATTGTATATATATTTGACTGTTTATCCATTTATCTAATGAAGGGCATCTTGCTTGCTCTCAAGTTTTGGCAGTTATGAATAAAGCTGCTGTAAACATTCATGTGGAGGTTTTTTTGTGGATATAAGTTTTTCAAATTATTTGGCTAAATACCAATTAGTACACTTATTTTTTTAAAGATTTTTTATTTATTTATTTGAGAGAGACAGACAGACAGTGGGGGGCAGGGGCAAAGGGGCAGAGGGAGAGGGACGAGCAGACAAGCAGACTCTACGCTGAGTGCAGAGCCTGACTCAGGGCTCCATCTCAGGACCCTGAGATCATGACCTGAGCCAAAACCAAGAGTCGGATGCTCAGATTTTCAACTGAATGAGCCACCCAGGCGCCCCTGAGGAGTGCAATTATTGCTGGATTGTATGGTAACGCTATGTTTAGCTTTGTTAGAAGCTGTCAAACTGTCCTCCAAAGTGGCTGTATCATTTTGCGTTTCCATGGAATGAGAGTTCCTGTTGCTCCACATCCTCACCAGCATTTGCTGTTGTCAGCTTTTTGGATTTTAGTCGAATAATAGGTGTGTATTTATGGTATTTATCTTATTATTGCTTCAACTTACAATTCCCTGATGACATTCCCTGATGTTGAGCATTTTTTCATATGTGTATTTGCCATTTGTGTATCATTTTTGGTGAGCATCTGTTTGCATATTTTGCCTATATTTTTAATTTGATTATTTTCTTATTGTTGAGTTTTAGGCATGCTTTATATATTTTAGACACAAATAGTTTATTGAATATGTGTTTTGCATATATTTTCTCCAACTTCTCTTTTCATTCTCTTATCAGTGTCTTTCACCAGACAGAATTTTTAAATTTTAATGATGTACCACTTACCAATTTTTTTCTCTTGTAGATTATGCTTTTGGTGTTGTATCTAAAACTCATCACCTAGCCTAAGATCATCTAGATTTTGTCCAATATTATTGTCTAGAAGTTTTATAGTTTTGTATGTTATATTTACATCTGTTATCCATTCTGTGTTAATTTTTGTGAAAATTGTAAGATCTATGTCTAGGTTCTTTTTTTTTTTTAACATATGGATGTCCAGTTGTTCCAGTATCACTTTTGAAAAGACTTCCTGTTCTCTACTGAATTGTTTTTTCTCCTTTGTCAAAGTTTAGTTGACTGTATTCTTGTGAGTCTATTCCTGGACTCTGTATTCTGGTCTCTTGATCTGTTTGTTCTTTCACCAAAACCATACTGTCTTGATTACTGTTGCTTTATAATATGTCTTGAAGTCAGGTGGTATCTTTCCTCTGACTTTGTTCTTCAATATTGTGTTGGCTATTCTGGGTCTACTGCTTTTTCATATTGTTAAAAACCAAAATTCAGCTGAGTAAAATTTAAAGATCTTAATACCTTTATTCAACCATTTGTGAATCAGGCAGCATTCTATCTAGCAGACAGAAAGACACACCAAAGGGCTGTACAAAATGGAAAGACTTATATAGGCAGAATGGGGCAGAACAAGGCAGTTACTAGTAAAGGGTAGATTGTGGCAAGGTCACCTTCCTTTAGGGGGATGGCAGGGTTCTGTCAGGCAGGTTACCTCACTAGTGCTGACCATGTAATTCCAGATTGACTGGTTTAAGAGTCCACTTCTGGGAGAATTTGAAACTAATTAAGTATTTTTAAAAAGATTTTGTTTATTTATTTATTTATTTTAGAGAGAAAGAAAGAGCATGAGCCATGGGAGGGGCAGAGAGAGAGGATTTCTTTTCTTTTGTTTTAAAGACTATTTATTTGAGAGAGAGAGAGCACATGAGCTGGGGGTGAAGAAGTGAATCTCAAGCAGACTCCCTGCTAAGCCAGGAGCCCGAAGCAGGGCTCCATCCCAGAACCCTGAGATCATGACCTGAGCCGAAATCAAGAGTTGGATGCTTAGCCACCTGAGCTACCCAGGTGCCCCGAGAGAGAGAGTTTCAAGCAGACTTTGCACTGAGTGCAGAGCCCAGCATAGGTCTCAGTTTCATGACCCAGAGATCATGACCCAAGCCAAAATCAAGAGTTGGAGGCTTAATGGACTGAGTCACCCAGGTACCCTCTTTTGGGCCAGTTTTTTTTAACAATATAAACTTTAGAATCAATTTGTTGATATCCAAATCAGATTTTGACTGGGACTGCATTGAATCTATAGATCAAGTTGGGGAAGAGCTGACGTTTTTTTTGTTTTTAATTTTTTATTGTTATGTTAATCACCATACATTATATCATTAGTTTTTGATGTAGTGTTCCATGATTCATTGTTTGTGTGTAACACCCAGTGCTCCATGCAGAACGTGCCCTCTTTAATACCCACCACCAGGCTATCCCATCCTCCCACCCCACTCCCCTCTAGAACCCTTAGTTTGTTTCTCAGAGTCCATCGTCTCTGATGGTTCGTCTCCCCCTCCGAATTCCCCCCCTTCATTCTTCCCCTCCTGCTATCTTCTTCTTTTTTTTTTAACATATATTGTATTATTTGTTTCAGAAGTACAGATCTGTGATTCAACAGTCTTGCACAATTCACAGCACTCACCATAGCACATACCCTCCCCAATGTCTATCACCCAGCCACCCCATCCCTCCCACCCACCACCACTCCTGCAACCCTCAGTTTGTTTCCTGAGATTAAGAATTCCTCATATCAGTG
>NW_027729748.1:0-313 GCF_054177405.1 Leptonychotes weddellii | reverse complement strand
GAGTTTTTGAATGTTGTGCCCAATCTCGTTTCTCCCCCAGAAGATGTATGGTTTTTTTTTTTTTTTTTTTAAAGATTTTATTTATTTATTTGACAGAGAGAGACACAGCGAGAGAGGGAACACAAGCAGGGGGAGTGGAGGAGGGAGAAGCAGGCTTCCCGCTGAGCAGGGAGCCCGATGCGGGGCTCGATCCCAGGACGCTGGGATCATGACCTGAGCCGAAGGCAGACGCTTAACAACTGAGCCACCCAGGCGCCCCAGATGTATGGTTTTTATTTGTGCAGCGTGATGATCTTTAAGAACACATATGTCA
>NW_027729747.1:0-313 GCF_054177405.1 Leptonychotes weddellii | reverse complement strand
GCAGCAGCTGGGTTCTGAGCTTCTGGAAACCTCCTGGCCTGGCTCCCCATGCCGGGAACTAGAAGGGCAGGCGAAAAGTCAGAGGGGAGAACTGGCAAGGACTGAAGGGGCCACTTAAGCCTGGGCCATTACGGCAATTTTTCTCTATCTCACTCCTTTTAAAAACAGGTTTCTTGGGGCGCCTGGCTGGCTCAGTCCACAGAGCGTGTGGCCCTTTATCTTGGGGTTGGGAGTTCAAGCCCCATGTTGGGCGTAGAGATTACTTAAAAAATTAAAAAAAAAAAAACAAAACAGGTTTCTAGTAATTGAGTTA
>NW_027729746.1:0-313 GCF_054177405.1 Leptonychotes weddellii | reverse complement strand
GAGAGTTTGACTTCTTCTTTGCCAATTTGAATACCTTTTATTTCTTTTTGTTGTCTGACATTAGGAGAAGGAAGGGAAAAATGAGGGGGAGGAATTGGAGGGAGAGATGAACCATGAGAGACTATGGACTCTGAGAAACAAACAGCGTTTTAGAGGGGAGGGGGGAGGGGGGATTGGTTAACCCGGTGATGGGTATTAAGGAGGGCACGTACTGCATGGAGCACTGGGTGTTATATGAAAACAATGGATCGTGGATCACCACATCAAAAACCAATGATGTATTGTATGGTGACTAACATAACATAATAAAATT
>NW_027729745.1:0-313 GCF_054177405.1 Leptonychotes weddellii | reverse complement strand
AATTTTTGAGGAAGTTCCATACTGTTTTCCACAGTGGTTGCACAAATTTCCATTCCCACCAACAGTGTACAAGGGTTCCCTTTTTGCCACATCTTCTCCAGTATGTGTTTATCCCTTCTTTTTTTGATAATAGCCATTCCAAAAGGTATGAAGCAATATCTCATTGTGGTTTTGATTTGCATTTCCTTGATGATTAGTGATGCTGAGCAATTTTCATTTACCTATTGGCCACATGTATGTCTTCATTGGAAAAATATCTATTTGGATACTCTGCCCATTTTTTAATTAGATTACTTTAAAAATTAATTTTTTT
>NW_027729744.1:0-313 GCF_054177405.1 Leptonychotes weddellii | reverse complement strand
GCTCAGGTCATGATCCCAGGGTCCTGGGATCAAGCCCCGCATCGGGCTCCCTGCTCAGCCAGGAGCCTGCTTCTCCCTCTCCCACTCCCCCTGCTTGTGATCCCTCTCTAGCTGTCTCTCTCTCTGTCAAATAAATAAATAAAATCTTTAAAAAAATAAAATAAAATAGTAGTATGCTGTGTGAATTATATCTCAATTAAAAAACAAAAATTAAGCAAAGATGGTTTGAGATGGGAAGTCCAAATTTCCCATCAGATTCAGCCTATAGACCGTTTTTGGGAACCAGAGACTTTGTAGGTCCCAGCCTTTGACC
>NW_027729743.1:0-313 GCF_054177405.1 Leptonychotes weddellii | reverse complement strand
TTTCTTTCTGCTTTTTTCACTATTATAAACAATAAGGTCACCAATCTGATCTATCTACTTCATTCTTCTCTCTTGACCATTTCGTCCTGAGAGCTAGTAAACGTTTATTTGGAGTCCTGCCATCCCAACTAATGGCCTGCAAATCATCTATTATAAGACAGCCAGATGGTTTGTGAGAAAATCCCATCAACGGCTTCCCAAGGCTTGTCAACATTTCCAACTGTCCATTCTGTCATTACCTCACATAACACACATGACACCAAAAGAACTACAGGTGCTAGAATGTATTGTCCATTTTGTCCCCTTCATCAGC
>NW_027729742.1:0-313 GCF_054177405.1 Leptonychotes weddellii | reverse complement strand
TTGAATCCTCATGTCTCTGTCCTCTAAGGATTGGTCCCTTGAAATTTTGGCACTATTTATGCAGAAGCTTTCTTCTCTTTTTCCTTTAATTATAATTTTAGTTTGCTAATGTGCGACTTTTTGTTTCCAATAAATTGCTGTGATAAACACATCTCGTCTCATTATCCATAGAATAATGAGACAACCATTCAATTCAGCAAGGGCACGGATATGAGAAGGCAAGACTGTAAGACCTTCCTTGGAACCACCTACTGACTGGAGCACCTTCAATGCTGAGACTGATGTTTAAAAAGCTACCGAGAAGTCTGGACAG
>NW_027729741.1:0-313 GCF_054177405.1 Leptonychotes weddellii | reverse complement strand
TGCCCTCATGTTGCTGACATTCTAGTGTGATGAAATAGATTATAAGCTGACTCAATGAGCAAAATATGTCCCATATTCAGTGGTGGAGCAATGGGGATGAAAAAACAGGAGGGGAGCAGGGAGGTTAGAAGGTAGGTGTGTAAATTTAATGCGGAGGTTCCTTAATTGTTGAGGACAGTCACTTCTTTGGTGCCACGCTTGGAGTTCTTGGATTATGGGTTCTTGACCTGTGTTGTCATGTTACATATGGTTTTGTATGTGTATCTGAAGGTGAGTGTTTTTTGTTACCTGTTCTATGGAAGTTCTATGGGAA
>NW_027729740.1:0-313 GCF_054177405.1 Leptonychotes weddellii | reverse complement strand
TCAAGGCAACCCTTATAAGGATGTACGAAATGGGATTTTACTGAGGCACACAAAGGTTAAGTAGCTTTCCCGAGGCCACGCACCTACCGAGCCACGGGTCCGGGAGTCAAACACCAGCGGTCCAGCCACAGAGCCCCACCTCTTAAAAGCAATCCTTCAAGAACTCTTTGCTTGGCAAAGCAAGCTGTCCTCTAATATCTGCTCTCTTCCTTTTCTATAAGAACAACTCTCAATTTTGGTAAGCACATGGTCTTGTAGAATAAAGACCACATTTCTCAGCCTTTTGGCGGCTGTGCAGAGACTAAATTCTGGC
>NW_027729739.1:0-313 GCF_054177405.1 Leptonychotes weddellii | reverse complement strand
CGGGAAGCCTGCTTCTCCCTCTCCCGCTCCCCCTGCTTGTGTTCCCTCTCTGCTGTGTCTCTCTCTGTCAAATAAATAAATACATAAAATCTTAAAAAAAAAAAAAAGTTGTTTTTTTTTTTTTAAATCTGCACCCACTGGCATTTTCTGAGTTGCTGTTTTCTTCAGTATTGAGCCTGAAATATATGAGGCAGAAAGAAAACCCAAGGAACTCACCATCATGTCATTCCTCAGGTCCTAAGGTCCCTAGGCGATCTGCCTCTTCTCTCTACAGAGTCTTCTTATATTTGTTTTATACATAATATCCAGGGTT
>NW_027729738.1:0-5025 GCF_054177405.1 Leptonychotes weddellii | reverse complement strand
AAAAAAAAAAAAAAGATGTGGTATATATATACAATGGACTATTATGCAGCCATCAAAAGGAATGAAATCTTGCCATTTGCAACGACATGGATGGAACTGGAGGGTATTATGCTGAGCGAAATAAGTCAATCAGAGAAAGACATGTATCATATGATCTCACTGATATGAGGAATTCTTAATCTCAGGAAACAAACTGAGGGTTGATGGAGTGGTGGGGGGTGGGAGGGATGGAGTGGCTGGGTGATAGACATTGGGGAGGGTTGTGCTATGGTGAGCGCTGTGAATTGTGTAAGACCTGTACCTCTGAAACAAATAATACATTATATGTTAAAAAAAAAAAAGATAGTAGGAAGGGTAAAATGAAGGGGACATAATACCAAAAACAGCTACACTGGGCAGTGATCAGCAGCACTGATCTCGGAGGGGGCAGTGATCAGCAGCACAACCCTCGGGGTTGGGGGAGACGAACCATGAGAGACTATGGACTCTGAGAAACAAACTGAGGGTTCTGGGGGGGTGGGGGGATGCATTAGCCTGGTGATGGGTATTAAAGAGGGCACGTATTGAAAGGAGCACTGGGTGTTATATGCAAACAATGAATCATGGAACACTACATCAGAAACTAATGATGTAATGTATGGTGATTAACATAACGTAATAAAATTAAAAAAAAAAAAGCCATCAGTGAACTTAAGATTTTACTGGATGGATATAACAGCTGAATGGAAATGATAAATGAAAGATTCAGTGAACTTGAAGATAAAATAATTTATCTGATATGAAGAACACAGAAAAATAAAGACTATTAAAAAACTAACAAAGCCTCAGGACCTTTTAGATAATATCAAATAGTCGTTCAGAGTCCTAGAAAGAAAGGAAATATAGAATGAACCAAAGGAAAAATAAAAAAAATAATGGTTGAGGGAGGGTTTCCTCAATTTAATTAAAGACAGAAATTCCACATATAATATTCTCAAAAACAAGGCAGAAAAACAAAAAAACGTTGTGCCTCGGCACATCCATACAACAAATTGTGAAACTTTCTCTCCCACACAAAAAAGGCAAAATCTTGAAATCAGCAAGAGAAAAATGACCCAATTACATAAAGCACATAAATGGAATCAATGATTTGATGACTAATTGACTTCTCATTAGAAATACATATAACCACTGCAAAAATGGCAACCTACATGTTTTTTCAAGTGCATGTGATGTTTTTAAGGATTGGCCATATGTTATTCTATAACAAATTCTTAATACATTTAAAAATATTGAAATTATGGAGAAAATGTTTTCCAACCAAAATTAATTCAATTAGCAATCAATAATAAAATGATACTAGGAAATATTTAGAAAATAAATAACAAACTTCTAAATATTCCATATGTCAAAGAGGAAATCACTAAGAAGCTTTGAATTCTATGACAATGAAAAATTCAACAGATAAAAATTAGTAGGTGACTGTACAGTAATCTAAATCAAAATCATAGCAGGCTTTTTTCCCCCCATGAAATTCACAAGTTGACTCTAAAATTTCTATCTAAAGGCATAGACAATTTTAAAACAATTTAAGAAAAGGAAAGATTGGAAAACACACTACCTGCTTTCAAGGTTTACTGTGAAGCCGTAGTAATTAAGATGGTGTGGTATTAGTATAAAGACAAACATATAGCTCCATTGGAGTAGTTTTATGTCTTCTCATAGAAAGACAATGGATTTTCAATTCAATGCCTGAGTAATTCATTGAGACAACAGTCTTTTCAACAAATGGTGCTAGAGCAATTGAAAACCTCTAAGAGTAAAAGCATAAGGCAAAGAAGCTGTACCCTTCACCTAACACTGTACATAATTCAACACTGTAGAAGTATAATTACTAAAGTATGTCAGTGGTCACCTGAGACTAGGAGTCATAGGAGAAGACTGACTACAAAGGGACTTAAAGGAAGTTTTTAGGGTGATGAAAATATTTTGTATTTTGATAATGGTGGTATTACTCAACTGCATAAAATTATCAAATTACATCCGGTTCTATACTTAAAGTGGGTAAATATTATATCTGAATGATATCTCAACAAAGGTGGATAAAAATAATCATGTCTTACAATACTGAAATTTACAAATTAATGCGCATATAAGTGCTTAAGTTATAAATTATTTTATAAATTCAAGGTGCTATTATTATATAATCAAAGTATTGACTCCTTAGGAAGAATATATCATTCACATAAGCATCATGTGTCATGTAATTTACATACATTATCAGGTTTACTTCCAATGTTTGTTACACCATTTTTAACAAACAGAGTGTAAATGAAATGAAAAATGGGCAGTAAAGTGCAGAACTAGGTTTGAAACAAGTCTTCACTCTGAAGCTGTCTTTCTTAGTCATCATGCCTTTTGTATTTAAAGTGTATCAGTTAGGCTTGAATGCTAGATATGTACAGAAGTACAAATTTTAATAGAGGTCTATCCATAAAAGGTTTTCTTTTATACTTAAGTTTATGCCATAATAATTTTTTTTAAAGATTTTATTTATTTATATGACAGAGAGAGACAGCGAGAACAGGAACACAAGCAGGGGGAGTGGAAGAGGGAGAAGCAGGCTTCCCGCTGAGTAGGGAGCCCAATGTGGGACTCGATCCCAGGATCCTGGGATCATGACCTGAGCCGAAGGCAGACGCTTAACGACTGAGCCACCCAGGCACCCTATGCCATAATAATTTAAAGATAATCTGATGAAGAGTGATTTCCATATCTTGTGTAAATTTTTTGGGTCATAGTAGAATTTATTTAATAATACTCATGTAACATGGTACAAAACAAATTCCTCTTGGAATTTAGTACTGAAATAGACTTGACGATCAGAAAAATAGATATGTTTAACTTCAATTTAGGAAATAAATAATGTTTATGGGGAATATTTTGCCATTTAAAAGCATCTATGTAGATATGTGCCTTTAATATTTTTTAAATGGTATAACTATCATTTTATCCCATTTGTTTTTTTTTTTATTTTCAACTTGGCTGCCATGAAGTTAAAAACAGATATTAGCATTCAGTTTTAATAACTATTTAGTGCTAATTTAATGGCACACAATCCTTTCACATTGCCTAATTTTATTGACATTCCATATTTGTCTTAAGTGTGACTTAATATTTTATGCTAATGATACTTTTGAGGCAAGTAAACTCTAAACAATAGTAAAAAAATAATGAGCATAGTTGGTAAAAATTTGTTTTTAATTATTAAGTTTTGCTCTTAAAAATTAGCATTCATTTTTATAGGTCAGCATCCTAAATTAGGTATCTGGCAGTGCTGCTTTTCATAAGGTCTATACGTTATAAAGGCTATTAGAAATAGCATCGGGAGGCTGTAATGATATTGCATACCAAGAACATATGTGTCTACACACACAATCTTCTCCAGACCACACTTGTGCAAACACATGATTTTAACCAAGTGAATCTTTGAAAGTGAAAACATCCTTTAAATTTGGATAACATACACATATTCAAGTACTTATTTCAATTACTTAACATACATATGTTATATAAGTAACACAACCAAACCTCTCTCATAAATTGTAAAAGGAAGAGGAAAACAACTACTTGCTTTGGTCATGATGTATCTTAGTGACATTAGTTTCTGAGTAAAATATTCAGAAAAATGCATGAGATTCTTCTCTCTTTGATAAAGTCTGGAAATAAAGGTATACACATCAAGTATTGTGATACAGAACAATTTCCTGGAGCAGAGAATTAATATGCATATCATATACATATGAAGATGTTCATGGAGATTGTTTCAAATTTAATTCATGTGCATAGGTCACTTTCCCACAGAATTACCAGTACATATTCATTTGAGTGGCCTTGGTAAATTCATAGAATAGATACACTGATTAAAAGACAACACATAAAAAAATAAAAAATAAAAGAGAACACATATACACATACACAGATGGTTTAGGTTATGTATTTACTATCAAAAAGGGTAGAGTGAACTAATTCTTGACTATCCTTTGTATGTTATATGCATTGTTTAACTATTTAAATATATTCATATTCTACTCATGGGATGAGCTAAAATTTCAATCATAATTTTTCAAATTTCAAAGCAGACACTTGAAGAACAAATGAAATACTTTTTCTCTAAGATTACACTGAATTGAATTTGATATTTTACTGATTATACAGAATTACAAGCATGAGCCATAGGCATTAACATTTGTCATTTCACTGATGAGCACCGAAGTGGTGAAAAATAGAATGTTCCCAATGAAAAAGGGCCAACCAAAGCCTTTCTTACCTCCACTATGACAAAAACTATGTATTGGCACTAACCATCATTGATTCTTCAGTTCAAGCTCATGGATTTCTTGAGTGTCCAGTACCCTGAAATTGTGGCAGGTGCACTCTGTGTGTGTGCCTTCATGATGTTCACGAGCCTATCTGGAGAGATTACATGGTACTGAGATGTTTGATCTCTTCTTGTGTGGCTTGTCATAGTATATTCCTGATCTGATCAAGGAAATCTGTGGTCACTGTAGAAGCTAATAATTCCTTCTATCCTATATGTCCTGTTGTTTAGAACATACTGGTCGATACGGAGATGACTTGCTTGATAGAGTTTCCAGGTTGGTCATTTGGTTGGTGAATCTTTACTTTCTGAGTTCCCTTATCAGATACACAACTTTGAATTTGGAATGTTGTTGCTGTGGTCCAAATGTGTCCCTGTAAAATTCATATACTGAATTCCAACCCCCAAAAGTGAAGGTATTAGGAGTTGGGGCCTTTGAAGGTGTTTAAGTCATGAGGGGAGAACCCTCATGAATGGGATTAGTGCCTTTATAAAAGAGACCCCAGAGAAATCCCTACCCCTTCCACCATGTGAAGACACAACTAGAAGTGTGTGACCTGGAAGAGGGCCCTCACCCAACCATGCTGGCACCTTGATCTTGGACTTCCAGCCTCCAGAACTGTGAGAAATAACTTCTGTTATTTATAATCTACCCAGTCTGTGGT
>NW_027729737.1:0-313 GCF_054177405.1 Leptonychotes weddellii | reverse complement strand
ACACTTGGGATGGAGAGGAGGGATGGGTTCCAAGCTATTTTGGGGTGAGGTTGCTGGGGCTTATAATGTTCTGGACGAGGGAACAGAAGAAGGGAAGGCAAGGAAGACCCTTGTTCATCCAGCCTGAGCACCAGAGTGGATGCTGGAGTGGACAGGGCTGTGCCTGGGCTCCAAGGAAGGCTCTGTGGGGAGCAAGGAGGCATCCACACGTCTGTGCACTTGAACCTCAAGAGTAGAGGTGAAAACACAGAAGCTGACAGAGGGAGAAGAGCAGCGAGCTGCTAGCAGAACAGAGAAGCTCACCACCCCATGG
>NW_027729736.1:0-313 GCF_054177405.1 Leptonychotes weddellii | reverse complement strand
CTCATATCAGTGAGATCATATGATACTTGTCTTTCTCTGATTGACTTATTTCAATAGCACTTGTATTGCATCACATTTTTGATAGCATGGAAAAAATTATGTGTGTATATACTATGGCATGGTGTTTGGTGCGTAAACATTTAATGAATGATTTATGATCATTCCCATTTGTATTAATATTAACAACATATAATACTTGTGCATCTGTGTGAACCTCAAAGCACTCTGTGTATGTAGATATTTACATATATGTGTCTCTGTATAAATATATGCATTGTACGTTCACACACATATGTAAATGTGCACACACACA
>NW_027729735.1:0-313 GCF_054177405.1 Leptonychotes weddellii | reverse complement strand
GCACTCTCTGTGGTGATTACTGAGCATTCCTCTCCTCCATCTCTGGGCCCCTTTCCACTTTCCCTTCTTTCTAGGCAGTAAATTCCATGTCCACCTCTCCAGGCCAGACCAGCACTCTGAGTTTCCTATCTGTATTCCCAGTTGCCAAATCAATATTTCCATTTATATTTTCCACCACCATGACAAACTCAACACATCTGAAACCAAAATCGTAATCTCCTCCTGAAATGTTAGTGCTCCATGTCTCAGCAGATGGATCCATCTTCATGCTTTGCTTTCTCACATACTTCATGTCCAGTCAATTGGACAGTCC
>NW_027729734.1:0-313 GCF_054177405.1 Leptonychotes weddellii | reverse complement strand
CCTGAGCCGAAGGCAGACGCTTAACGACTGAGCCACCCAGGCGCCCCTCACACTATTTATTTCTAATATTAAAAAGAAATGCATATTGGGTTTTTTGTTTTTTGTTTTTTGTTGTTGTTGTTGTTGTTTTTTACCACAAGCTGCTTACATGGGTCATAGCAGTTTTTGAATAAAAAAAGAATTTTTTTTTTTTTTTTTTGCTAGTCCTAGCAGGAAAAAACAATCCCTTGACATTTAGCATTATGAGGCTAGTCAAAATACCACTCAGCATATTTTGTCCGATGTGTACTTCCCTTCTGGAAGCAGCTTTCAT
>NW_027729733.1:0-313 GCF_054177405.1 Leptonychotes weddellii | reverse complement strand
ACCGACTCTTGGTTTCAGCTCAGGCCCTTATCTCAGGATCCTGAGATCTAGCCCTGTGATGGGCTCCACACTCAGTGGGGAGTCTGCTTTGCTCCTTTTCCCTCTCCCTCTGCTCCTCCCCTCCCCACGCATGTGTTCTCTCTCTAAAATAAATCTTTAAAAAAAAAAGGCTGGAAGGAACCACACTGAGGTTTAAATGGTGGTTTCCTCTGAATGGTATATTTTTGTCCCTATACTTGTCTTGATTTCTTCCAAATTTCATTTACGCGTATTTTCTTTATAATAAAAAAAGGGGAAATACAACTGAAACATT
>NW_027729732.1:0-313 GCF_054177405.1 Leptonychotes weddellii | reverse complement strand
TGCGTGGTTGTGTGCGCACACGCGTGCGTATGTGGTTGTGTGCTCACACACATATACGTGCGTGGTTGTGTGTGCACACGCGTGCGTACGTGGTTGTGTGCGCATACGCGTGCATACGTGGTTGTGTGCGCACACGCGTATACGTGCGTGGTTGTGTGCGCACACACGTGCGTACATGGTTGTGTGTGCACACGTGTGCGTATGTGGCTGTGTGTGCACACGCGTGTGTACATGGCTGTGCACCCATGCATGTGCATGTGCACGTGTGACATGCATGTATGCGTGCATCTCTATGTGCATGTGTGTGCACATG
>NW_027729731.1:0-313 GCF_054177405.1 Leptonychotes weddellii | reverse complement strand
ACAGGATTACACATTCAAATAAAGCTGTGTACATTTATTTGAATGTGTAATCAAGGAGCTGAGCATAAGTAGCACTTATTTCCACGTGTAACTTCCCTGGTTTACACATGTGGGTACCTCAATGTGTTGTTAAAAAGCAGAAAGTGGTTCTTTCTCTATGCATTTTATGCAGATGTTACAGCTTTTGCTATTGTTTATCTGCTTCATTGCCCCTCATGCACAAGGCACCTGCACATATTAACAGTCATGCTGCTTCCAAAGGAAGGTTATATTCTAGTTTCTCAAGTTTTCTGAGCCTTCGAGAAAGTTAGAG
>NW_027729730.1:0-313 GCF_054177405.1 Leptonychotes weddellii | reverse complement strand
CAAATCATGCCTCTCTTTTAGTCAGCCTGACCCTCCCATCAAGAAATGCCTTCGTTTCCCCACCAGAAAGCTTTCCCATTCTTCTGCCTACCTCAGAGTTTCTACAAGTGCTGGTGGCTGACCCCTGCGCCACACAGAGCAAGCTCTCAGTAAATGGTGCTTGTTCTCATTTGGGAGGTCTTCTTGATCTCAGTGCCAGCTAGGTGGCAGTATCTTGTGGGGATGAGGCAAGGTTCTCCAGAGGATTGTATACTCTTTGAATCAGCGACCAACATATATGGTGCTGTTTTTCCAATAGCCAGAAGTCATAGGT
>NW_027729729.1:0-313 GCF_054177405.1 Leptonychotes weddellii | reverse complement strand
GAGTCCCACATTGGGCTCCCTGCTCAGCAGGGAGTCTGCTTCTCCCTCTGACCCTCCTCCCTCTCATGCTCTCTGTCTCTCATTCTCTCTCTCGCAAATAAATAAAAAATCTTAAAAAAAAAAAAGATAATTTGGTATAAATTCAAAATAGATTGTTATAATTTTAGGATGGTTAAATGTAATCTTTATTATAACCACAAAGAAAATACCTATAGAATATACACAAAAGGAAATAAGGGAATCAAAACATGTCACTACAAAAAAATCAACTAAGGGCAAAGAAAGACAGTAATATAGGAAATGAGGGACAAAA
>NW_027729728.1:0-313 GCF_054177405.1 Leptonychotes weddellii | reverse complement strand
TTTTTTTTTTTTTAAAGATTTTATTTATTTATTTGAGAGAGAGTGAGAGAGAGAAAGAGCACAAGAGTGGGGAGCAGGAGAGGGAGAAGCAGACTCCCTGCCGAGCAGGGAGCCCGATGCGGGACTCGATCCCGGGACTCCAGGATCATGACCTGAGCCGAAGGCAGTCGCTTAACCAACTGAGCCACCCAGGCGCCCTCAGAAACCTTAATATTTGACAAATTGCTCCATTGAGAATGTTTTGAAAGTCTACATCTGGGGCGCCTGGGTGGCTCAGTCGTTAAGCGTCTGCCTTCGGCTCAGGTCATGATCC